>NW_024070210.1:11021452-11031454 GCF_014754425.2 Oryx dammah | reverse complement strand
CATGTTGATGTATGGCAAAACCAATACAATATTGTAAAGTAATTAACTTCCAATTAAAATAAATAAATTTATATTTTTAAGAAAAGGACCCTGAAAAACAATCTTTCCTGACCCAGGAAAAAAGATAGAAAAGCTTATGTCTGACCAGGGCTCCTTTGCTGTATACTGCTTTGGAATGAAAATGCACATTGCCTACAAAGCTATGTGAGTGATACACTTAAGAAATTAAATTAAAAAACTGACCCTGGGTTAAGGATTCTTTTGAGGCATACGAAAGAAGTAAACTGTTTTACTTCTAAATAAAACTGTTCTTTAGAGAAAATTTCACATGCCAGATATTGTAAAATGCCCACTTAAAAAACGTTGTTGTTGTTGTTCTACAAAAATTAAAAAAATAAAAAAATAGGAAGATGGAAAGCCCCCAAACTTAAGAAAATAGAATAGTTGAAAAGCCTGTAAGTCTTCAGTTATTTAAAGACACACAGGAAGGAATAGAAAACAGGAAGCCTAACTTCTAGAAATGAAAAATAACAGCCATTACAATTAAAATTTCAACAGATACATTTTAGACACTGGTGAAAAAAAGAACTGGTAAATTGTAAGAACTACCTAAAGAAATTACACAGACTACAGCACAGGGGATGAAAAGATACTAAATAGCAGTAAAAGTATATTAAGAGTGGGATGAGAAAATCCAACATGTGGCTAATGGGAGTTTTATTAGTTGGCCAAAAGTAGAAAAGAGAATTCCAGAATAGTTAAAAATCTTCTCTAGCTGGAATTCTACAATTAAATAATCAGAGAGAATCAAGTAAAATAAACAGAAATAAGCCTATACTAAATACGTAAAATGGTAACATTGCAGAATACACTGGCAAAAATTTCTTAGAGGGATGAAAAATATAAGAAAACTTATTTGTAAAGAAATTACAGTTTGGCTGGATGAAGATACATAACAGCAAGAAAACAGAAACTGGAAAATAGTAAGATATCTTTCAAGTATTGAGATAATGGAAGTGTTAGCCTAGAATTCTTTACTCAGAGACAATCATTTAATAACTAAGGCAAAATAAAAGACATTTCTAAGACAAAGAATTTACCACTCATTGAAAGAGCTACTAAATGATGCTTTTCAGTAAGAAGGACTCTTGGCCTAGAAGAAAAGACCGGGGTCATAGGGACAATGATGAACAACGAAAATGATAAATATATGGGTAAATCTAAATGAGCACAATGATTAACAATAATAACTAATTTAAGTAGGTTTAAAAACAATATCTGTATGCAGGTCAGGAAGCAGCAGTTAGACCTGGACATGGAGCAACAGACTGGTTTCAAATAGGGAAAGGAGTACGTCAAGGCTATATATTGTCACCCTGCTAACTTAACTTATAACTTACATTTAATTTACATGCACAAGAAATGCCGGGCTAGATGAACCACAAGCTGGAATCAAGATTGTTGGGAGAAACATCAATAACCTCAGATATGCAGATGACACCACCCTCATTGCAGAAAGTGAAGAACTAAAGAGCCTCTTGATGAAAGTGAAAGAGGAGAGTGAAAAAGTTGGCTTAAAGCTCAACATTCAAAAAACTAAGTTCAGGAATCCAGTCCCATCACTTCATGGCAAATAGCACGGGAAACAGTGGAAACAGTGACAGACTTTATTTTAGGGGCTCCAAAATCACTGCAGATGGTGACTGGAGCCATGAAATTAAAAGACGCTTGGTCCCTGGAAGAAAACCTATGACCAACCTAGACAGCATATTAAAAAGCAGAGACATATTGGCATTGAAACATGTATACTATCATGTAAGAAACGAACTGCCAGTCTATGTTCGATACAGGATACAGGATGCTTGGGGCTGGTGCACGGAGATGATCCAGAGAGATGATATGGGGTGGGAGGTGGGAGGGGGGTTCATGATTGGGAACTCATGTACACCTGTGGTGGATTCATGTCAATGTATGCCAAAACCAATACAGTATTGTAAAGTAAAATAAAGTAAAAATAAAAATTAAAAAACAATAAAATAAAAAGCAGAGACATTGCCGACAAAGGTCCGTCTAATCAAAGCTATGGTCTTTCCAGTAGTCATGTATAGATGTGGGAGTTGGACTATAAAGAAAGCTGAGAGCTGAAGAATCTATGCTTCTGAACTGTGGTGTTGGAGAAGACTCTTGAGAGTCCCTTGGACTGTAAGGAGATCCAACCAGGCTATCCTAAAGGGAATCAGTCCTGAATATTCATTGGAAGGTCTGATGTTGAAGCTGAAACTCCAACACTTTGGCCACCTGATGCGAAGAATTGACTTGTTGGAAAAGACCCTGATGCTGGAAAGATTGAAGGCAGGAGGAGAAGGGGATGACAGAGGATGAGATGGTTGGATGGCATCACCAAGTTGATGGACATGAGTTTGAGTAGGCTCCGGGAGTTGGTGATGGACAGAGAGGCCTGATGTGCTGTGGTTCAGGGGGTCACAAAGAGTCCAGACGCGACTGAACAACTGAATTGAAGGAAAACCAGATTTAAAATGTTTAATGTATTCTCTTTCCTCTTGAAAATCTATTTGGTTTGTCTAAGAGTTTTTGATTGTAGAAGAGCTTATAATGAAAAATATATATACCAAAAAGCTGTGTTGTTCTTTGTAAACATTGTGTTTTTATTCTAATGATGGTTCCATCAGTGATCAGAAGTACAGATGAAAGAATTAGAGATGTTATTAGATGCTTCTTAAAGCAAATTCTGCAGATAAAGCAAAATCTTGTAAACCTGTTTGAAAGATGGTAGTACACTAAACAGCCAAAAACATACATTTAAGAAAAATCACAATGACTAAAAACAAGTTAAATTCTAGATTAGTCCTTGAAATGTACTAGTTTTCTTATTTCTCGAACGTCAAGCTCCCATCTGCTGGGATATACTTTTTTGCTTTGGATTCAAAGGATTTCCATCCTCAGCATTTTTCACTGATAACTCAATCCCTCTGTTATTTGTAAGGGTGTTTTTCTTTTTCCACTCAACATTGCATAAACTCATGCTCCTTTTTTCTTTAATGACTCATATGTTACAGTATGTTGTTTATTAATTCCAAAACAATTCCTGTTAGTGACTGTGACTATATCCCCAGGAGAACGAAGGCTAAAATTAGACCTTTTGACTTCCACTTCTTTCGTGGGCAGGTATGTTCATGCTTGACCTTTCCCCTCCCCAGCTGCTCATTTCTTAAAAGGCTGCAGCAGAAGGGCAGAAGTCAGAGAAATGGAATTTCCCTGCCTAGCTTTCAAAATTAAAGTTGACAGGTACAATGGGGTAAAGGAAAAACCTGTGCACACAGATGTGGTGATAGACTTTAGGGGGCTGTTTACGGCATGATTTATGCAGCTAAAAATAGGTATCTGTATTGGAGTGCTCTTTGGTTTTGTTTTGGGTTTTTTGTTTTTGTCTTTTACTTTTAGACTAAGATGGCATCTTTTAAACACTTTTTCACTGAAATGGACCTCCAAGCTGTCCTATCCCTTGCCAATCTCATGTATTAAGGTTTGAAGCATTGTCTGTCTCAGGTTTCATCAGCTCTGGTCAGAAATATAAAATGTTACAACTTACACTCATATTTTATATAACAAAATATATTTGCCAACAGCATGAAGCAGAAGAATAGGAAACTGGAATGTCACGTGGCTCTTAGTACACAGGAAAGTGAAAGAAAGTGAGTGAAAGTCGCTCAGTCATGTCCAGCTCTTTGCAACCCCATGGACTACACAGTCCATGGAATTCTCCAGGTCAGAATACTGGAGTGGGTAGCCTTTCCCTTCTCCAGGGGATCTTCCCAACCCAGGCGGATCCTTTATCAGCTGAGCCACGAAGCCCTAGTACACAGGAGGTACTCAGTAAACATTTGGTGAATTCAATGCTGAACTAGAGCAGAGGTTAAGAAGCTTTTTCTATAAATGATCGGATAAGAACTATTTTTTCATTTATGGTCTCTTTCTCTTTTAACTCAGCTATTATAGTGGGAAAGCAGCCTTAGACAATACATACACAAATGAGCATAGCTGTGTTACTATAAAAACTTCATATATGAACACTGAACTTTGAATTTTATGTGCCACAAAATACTTTTCTACTTTCGAGGTTTTTTGTTTTTTTTTTTTTTCTTCTTCTGGCCATACTAGCTGGCTTGCAGGATCTTAGTTCCCAGGCCAGGGATAGAACCTGGCCCCTCCCTAGGTGGAAGCATGGGAGTCCTAACACTGGACTGCCAGGGAATTCCCTTCTTTTGATCCTTTTTTGACCTCTAAAAATGTAATAATTATTCTTACTCACGGGCCACACAAAAACATGTTGAGAGCCTGAATTGGCCTGTGGATCCTAGAAACAGAGTTTAGTGACTTCATAAACCATTTGATTTTATTCTTCAAAATTACAAGAGGAATATGAGATTAAATTGCAGAGCATAATAAATGTGTACAACAACTGAAAGCATGAGCAAAGTAGTTAAAACCATCAGCTCATGTAAAGTGTATACACAATAACATATGTATTTTTCTTTTTGAGTAGCTTCACAACAGACTAGTAACCTTTGATTTGCATACATGTGAGTTGAAAGCAACATATATCTGAAAATATAGATACACTGATTTGAGCTGAGTTTTATAACAAGAGAAACCCAACCCTGTATCTGAGGCAGGAATTCTGAATCTTGGACCTATACATCTATATTTAGAATCAAAGGCTAGTTTTTAGGGGTTCCCTGAATTCTTGACTTTGGAAGCTGTAAATGCTGGTTTTTTACGTGCTTTTTTTCTGTGGACTCAGTGGAACTTTCATTAGATTTTCAAGAGGTCAGTGGGTTCAAAAACCAGTAATCTAAAAGACTGGAATTATCTAAATAAATTCAATTACTATTCCTTTGAATCTTCAATATCCAAAAGCAATATCATTTTTTAAGAAAAGAAAGTATATAAAAGTTTGATATTCTATTTCATATTAAAGAAACACATATTAAAATAATTTCCTTCTAGAAGTGAGTTTCCACCATCCTCAGAGTACATTAGTCTCTGCTTCCTTTATCATGCTGGCTTTTCCTCTTCTGTAGACAAATATTCGTCTGCCTCCTTCTTAACAAGGACACTTGTGATTATATTTCAGGCTCATCTAGATAATCCAGGACACTGTCCTCATCTCAAAATCCCTGTAATCTATGAAGTCCTTGAGAGAACTAATAAAGTGAAGTCGCTCATGGGGTTGCAAAGAGTTGGACACGACTGAGAGACTTCACCTTATTAGTTCTCTCATTCATACCAAAATCTAAGTGCTACCTGTATTATTCTTAAGAGTCACAAAATACTAAATAGGAACTGTGGTAGGCTGAATAATGGCTCCTAAAGATATCTAGGTCCTATTTCCTAGAACCTGTGAATATATTACTTTACATGGCAAAAAGGACTTCATAGGATTTTGAGATGAAGACACTGTCCTGGATTATCTAGATGTGCCTGAAATATAATCACAAGTGTCCTTGTTAAGAAGGAGGCAGACAGATATTTGTCTACAGAAGAGGAAAAGCCAGCGTGATGAAGGAAGTAGAGACTAGAGTAATGTACTCTGAGGATGGTGGAAAGGATGACAAGAAAGGGATACAGACAATCATTAGAAGCTGAAACAGGCAAGAAAACGATCTCCTCTCAGACCTTCCAGAAAGAACCAGCCCTGTGGACACCTCAACTTTAACAGAATGAAACTGATTACAGACTTCCAGAAGTGTAAGAGAATAAATTTGCATTGTTTTAAGCAAGCAACTGTCTGGCTATTTGTTACAGCAGTTAAGGAATTAACACAGGAACTACTGATACTTATTGCTACTTTCACCAGTAGGTACTAACCGGTCCTGCACCTTTTCACCTTGACTTTTATCGAGTTCAATATCTGGCTTCTGAGAAATCAAGATATGAACAATTTGATTCTGCATTTTATGTTTATGTATTCCATAATGAGAGAAATAAACAAATCAAAATGACAAGTAGTCAGGGTCTAAATCCAGGCAACTTTTCTCCTCCTATGAATCCAAATCCTATGAATGCATTTGTTGACTAACAATTGAGAACTTTCTTGTAAGTTATGTCTCCAATTTTTATATTGAAAATACTCATCTGAGAAAGAAAATAATTTTAGAAATTATTAGAACACACTGCCTTCTTTAAATACCTAATGGTCTCAACATTTTGAGCCTAGTCATGAAAAGAAAGCAACATCATCTCTCCAAAGACATCCCATTTGACCTTTCCTCCAACACACATACACACATGAGATTGAGGGATGGGGAGAATGATGTAAGTAGTCAAAACAGCTGCCCTAAAATCTGTGCATCCAGAGAATCATACGTTTTATTCACAGGTAAAGTCCTCAAGGCTTTTCTCAGAGTGTAATGGCTTTTATGGGCTTCCCACGTGGCACTAGTGGTAAAGAACCTCCCTGTCAATACAGGGGACTTAGGGACATGGGCTCAATCCCTGGGTCAGAAGATCCCCTGGAGGAGGAACTGGCAACCCAGCCTAGCACTCTTGCTTGGATAATATAGTGGACAGAGGAGACTGGCGGGCTACAGTCCACGGGGTCACAAAGAGTCAGCCACAACTGAAGAGACTTGGCATGCACGATGGCTTTTATATTCCATAAAATCCCATCCAAGTAATTTTTTTAGGTCAAAGTATACTTAAGGAAGTCAACCACACTTGGACACGTGGAAATTCTGGGGAACTTGGAACAGAACACATCGGGATCACTGGATGAAACAGCATTTCAGAATTAGAAAGAAAAGAGACAAAGGAAATGTTGGTGCAGGGTACAGAACAAGTGGTAAAATAGTCTCAGTTAATGCTGAAGACAATTAGTATGTTAGAATACAATCATCGAGGGGGGTAAAAATTGACCCAAGTCCTTAAATATATGTTCAGCGTGCTCTGCTTAAGAATGTAATGGAAAAACAAGAAACTAAGGATTTTATCAAAAGACTTCAAGATGCAATTAAATAGTCAAGCTTAAGCTTGAAGTAAGCATCAAGTACTGAAATATTTATCTGTGTACCGCAACTCATTAGCAGTGCTGCTGCAGGACACTGTAGATGTTCTAACATTTGATGGGTAAATCTGTGAATAAAGAGTGCACTAAGTGAATATCATCTGTTGTAGATCTGCTGGTGCAAGTGCAATAAATCATACATATACATTTCAATTTCATTTAATAGATATATTCAGAAATTATCAAATTCAAGAGCAGTTTTGGAAAAAGAAAATTAGAGAAATGAAAACAGAAAAATAATTTGAAGTCCATCTCGAAAAAGCTTCTTTAATAAAGTAAAAACACTGTCTGCCCACTCAGATTATTTTGGAGTTAGATAGATGTAATAGAACTAGAGCAATAACCCCATCAGCTATAAGATGAAAGTCCCATATTGGAGATTGCATTCAGTTTCCCTTAAGAGTTTTTCAAGTAACCTAACACATTTACCTTGCTCAGGCTGTGTGTGTTTAAACCATGTTCAAAATCTCTCAGCACAGCTCTACTGAAGGCAGTTTAGTTCCCAGGAGTAAACACCCTTGTGAAAAAGCTTAGATTGCAAGGGTGGAAAATTTAGAGAACTTTATACTGCTAGAGACCCATATGGTGGTTTGACAGATCAAACTAACCTCCAAAGGGAACTTTCCATTTGAATAGTAAGTAGATGAATATGGACACGTGCCTAAGGTTTTATTTAGAAACATAGATTAATGCATCTGTTATCCTAAATAGTGAATTTCCTTCATTTGGACGCACTACAGGTATGTTTATTGGTGCTGTCTTCTGGTTTTGAAATAACGTACATTTTCTTTAGTTTGGTTGCCTGCCTTTAGACACAGCATCAAGCACCAAACTAGGAGGAGCACTCTGCAAAAAAGGCTGCATGTAATGAAGCTGAAGAAAAGAGAATTTCTCTCAGTGTGTCTAAACCAGTTTCAAACTATGACAAGGCTTTAATTAATAGGTTCAATTTCCAACATAAAATACAGCTACAAAGGACGTGTGTTCTTTTTACCTATCCAGGATTCATTTTCTCTTTTTCCCAAAGACAGTGCCTAGACTTTGCTATGGTGACTACCCCTCTCCACACTCACCCTATAAAGCTTTAGTGGGGTGAACCCCACTGTCTGTTTTAGCTTTGGACAAGTGACTGGAACCTGGTCAATGAGAGTACCACAGCTGGAAATAGTCTAAGGGTAGCAGATGAATCAATGTCAAGGCACATTGGTCCCAGGCTCTTGCCTGGAGCTGCTGAGAAGTAAGGCTTTCTTTGCTAAGGATGTAAGAAGCCTACAGGCTGCAGCTGCCATGTCTCTACTTAGAGAAAGCCAGGCTGAGAATGAGATTAACGTTAAGGGAGATTTTAAAATGGTGGAATAAGATTCTTGGATGACACAAATGAATTTTTTTGTGCTAAAGATGGAAACTTAAAAATACAAATGTAGCCTGTCAATAAGTAATCCCAACTCTTCCTTTTTTTTTTTGCGTAACTCTTTTTTTTTTTTTTTATAAAACCAGGCTTAATGTCACTTCAACCAAGATCCTTGAGGAAAACAATAGCTCCTACAATTCCATACTTATTCTCCAAATAACTTGGAGATTTTATTATTTTGCAACGATTGGAAGAATTGGGCTTTGACTTCTCCGGGAGGTCTGAGTTCTAATCCTGAATTCAGCAATGCAAGTTGTGTGGTCTTTGACAAGCTATGTCCTCTGAGGCTGGCTTCTTTGTCTATAAAATACACAGAAGAATACAGATCTCACAGGGATATGGTGAAAATTAAATGCACAATGTGTCCAGTACAGCAGAAAATTGATAAATTGCATTTCCTTTCCCTTTTTGGAGAACTAGAAGGACTTTTACATACTTTTTATTTTTTACATTTCATAAATGGAATGTCAAAAAAGGTTCCTCAAATTCAAAAGACAAAAGTAATTCATCTTTAACACAACAATAAGAAGTTTTTTAGAATCAACTATATTTCAATAAAAATTTTTTAAATAAATTAATTAAAAAATCAGGACAATAATTTGAATCAGGTTTGTGGAGGGAGGGACATTTGACACAGGAAGTGAGAGACAGAAATCAAAAATAATTCTGTGGACTTCCCTGGTGGCTCAGAGGTTAAAGTGTCTGCCTGGAATGCAGGAGACCAGGGTTCGATCCCTGGGTCGGGAAGATGCCCTGGAGAAGGAAATGGCAACCCACTCCAGTACTCTTGCCTGGAGAATACCATGGAGCGAGGAGCCTGGTAGGCTACATACAGTCCATGGGGTCGCAAAGAGTCGGACACGACTGAGCGACTTCACTTTCACTTTCTTTTATGAGTTACTTGCTGTCAAAGCTGATGGTCTGTTTCAGTCCTTCCATCTTCCATCAACTATCAGCACTATTTGAAGCAGCTAGTCACCACCTCATCCATAATAAAAACCATGCTTTCTCATTTGTTTTTCCTCCTACCTTACTTTTGTTCATTCTCTCTGATCTCAGAAAACCAGAATATCTCAAAGCTTAGTCCTTTGTTTTCATCTCCATCTGCCCTCTTTCCTTGGTGATCTCTAAGCTCATGGCTTTAAACATCATCCCTATAGGGATAATCGTCCAACATATTGTGTCATCTTAGAAACCGCTCCTTGAACCCCAAGCTCATACATCCAACCACCTAGTCAATGCCTGCACTTGTAAGATAGCCATCTTAAGGCAAACAGGCCCCAGGCTGAACTCATGCTTTTGATGGGGCAAATTTTTCAGGTCAAAAATAATAAATTGATCCTTCTTCCTTCACTTTGGTCACACCCCACTTCCAATCATGTAATTTCATCACCTTGATTTCCAAACATATTCAGAATTTGACAGCCGTTGTCACTGCCAGCAGACTCCCTCATTTCTGGCCTTTTGGTACCCGCAGTCTCCCTGCCTCCACTCTTGCCTACTTGCA
>NW_024070210.1:10977024-11021352 GCF_014754425.2 Oryx dammah | reverse complement strand
AAGTGAAGTCGCTCAGTCGAGTCCGACTCTTTGCGACCCTGTGGACTATAGCCCACCAGGCTCCTCCGTCCGTGGGATTCTCCAGGCAAGAATACTGGAGTGGTTTGCCACTTCCTTCTCCAGGGGATCTTCCTGACCCAGGGATTGAACCCAGGTCTCCCACATTGCAGGCAGACGCTGTAACCTCTGAGCCACCAGGAAAGCCCTAATAAGAGGTATATATGGTAAAAAAAATTTTTTTGAGAGGTAAGAACACCTTGTCTTAGGGATCTAAGAAATAATATTTGAGAAATAGGTCGTTAATAAAAGATATAGTAAAACTGTTTCACACAATCAAAAGCTTTAGTAATGTACATCAACATGAGGTATAGTCTAGGCAGGCCTAGGGTTTGTGCAGAAGTTTTTCTAAGTCATTTCTCTTGTTTGTTGATTTTTTAATTGGCTTGAGGCTTTTGGACATTGTTTTTCTTTTCTCTTCCATCAGTGACTTACTCAATCTGAGTGTCTGCAACTTTGAGTCACACATTCCTGAGATACTATAGTTCTACGAACAACATGAGAATTAGGTATCCTGGTAACAAAACATTTTTGAGTTGGTTTAGCTAGACATATCTGTTTATGAGTGAATTTAACATCTTTTAATCATGTAGTTTGCTATTCATTGACCCAATTAAGAAACTCCATAATGAATTCAAGAAACTTGTAAATTTCTGAAGACATGTCAGCCAGCATAAAAATTTAGATTATTTTTTCTTTTACCTTTGAAACCCAATCTAGATATTTCCATATCATTATTATGTGCCCTCCAAAGAAAAAAAAGACCTGTGCTATTAAGTATAGAAGAATCCCTTCTGCTTTGTTCAATGTTTCTTTAACAGTAGTCAGTATAGACATATTCCAATTTCATTGGTGGTTTAAAAACTAATAAAATAATCAATTATTATTCTTAAATAATCACATACTTCTACGAACAATGTTGGATATTCCTCTTACATGAGATTAGGTTAGAAATAAAAAGTATATTCTGTAAGCTCAAAGCAATTTATTATCAATTGTCTAACCTGCTATTTTACAGAAATCATAAAATTCTATAAGCAATACTTATTATTGAAATAAAGTAAAATGGCAATATGACATAATATTTAATATTAAATTTTTATAGGCTTTAGAGTTTACACTCAGATGTGAAATGAATTCATTAGGATAGTACTTTCTGAGTGGGCAAGTTAAGGTTTAACATTATGAAAGATTCCTTAGTATATGAAAAAGAAATTCTTAAGAAACACCCTCCAACTCTGCCTTTGTAAGAAAGTGAGTCATACGGCAAAAACCATAAGTTACCATAGAAGTTGACTTGCTACAATATACACGTGCCTTCTGAATTATATGGACAATACACATACACACAAAAAAACTTCAGCTCTCCAAGCCAATAAACAAGTATTTTATTAAACTTTCATTATTTGCTCTCACAGCAGAATCTAAGCAAGTTTTTATTTTGTAAAGATGAATAAAGATAATGAAAATAAGTTAATGAATCTAGATGAAAAAAGACAAATAACCCTGCAATAATCTAGAATCACAAAAGTTAGAGTTAGGGCACAGCCTAAAATATGTGAACAGAAGGTAATATTAAGATTACAAGACACATAATCTTACAATGTCAATTCTCCATAACATGTCTTATTTGAGGTTTAATTTTTTAATTATGGAGCAAAGCAAAAGAAAATCTGCAATGCTATCTTTCTGAAGAATAATTTTTACCTTAATATCAAGAGACAAAAACATTCATACTTTTTTTAACCACTAATTTCACTTAAAAGAATAATCAGAAAGGTTCAGAATTAATTAAGTATAAAGATTATCATTGTCATATTATAGCAACCACATTTTCTAGAGGACCTAATGTCTGGCAATAGATCAGATATCACCTCCTTTAAGAAGTTGATGAAGCCTAAGGAAGAGATACACAGGTGATCCCTTAAGAATGTGGAGGTTAATTTGTGTATAATTTAGAATCAATTCTCCATATCCTTGGTTCTTCCACATCCAAGGACTCAACCAACCACAGATCTTTTAGAACTGTAGTATTCGCTACTGAAAAAAATCCAGGTGTAAGTTCAAATCCACATAGTTCAAACCTCTGTTGTTAGGGTCAGTTGTACACATTTGCTTTGCTTCTACAGCACACACACGTATACAGGCACACATATACACACACACTGAACATGATATAAAAACTGCATTGTCATCTAACTTTAAAGGAGTCAATAGAAATTTCATAATGTATTAGAATAAAACTTTTAGGATAATGGAAGAAAGAGAATGCAAAGTTTTTAGAGAAGTGAAAAAAAGCAGTACACTTACTAATGAAATTAAATCCAGTTAAAAATTGGTCTAAAGATTTGAGAGAAAAAATAAAATTCAAAAGTTGAAGGCTATAAAAATGCTTACATAGTATTAACAGTGTTTATGCATCTCAATTATTCAGTTATTCAAAGATCACACTACGATTCAGTTTCTATATGTAGTTCAGGAGCTCTAAGATCAATGAGTGAAGCTCTAAGAAGGCTGATCTTTGATTTGAGGTTATAACTGTGACTGAGAAAAGCTGAAGCAATTTGTATTTATTTTGTTCCACAGAGGCACAAAGTACAATGTTCATTTACTAGCCAATTAAATTCCATAAACATACTTACTGGGTGTCAGATTTAGGTGCCAGATATACAAAGATGAATAAAACACAGAGCCTATATTCCAGGGAGCTCACCATTTTAATGAAAATTCATGACAATTTATTTCTAACAGCTAGAATGTAAACTCCAAAAGGACAGGAATTTTTGTCTATTTTGCTCAGTGATATATACATACATATCCTAACCACCTTGACGATTATTGAAAGGTAAAACTTGAACCAAGTTTTGTCTGACTCCAGAATCCATATTCTTAGTGAACATGTTATTCAGCTCACCAGTATAAAAATTGGCTTTTTCTAAGATGTATAAGCTACACATTTGAGATACAACAGCATGAACACTACATAATCATTACACAGGAAAGTCAAAAAATAGCAAGAATAGATACAATGACCATGATTATTCATGATTATTCTTTATAGTTTTTTATATATGTACATATCTCTAAATAACATATTGTTTCCTTTCTTTTAAAATTTTATTAATATAAATTATACTGAATGTGTTCTCTGTGACTTGCTATTTTCACTTTATATTTCTGAGACTACTAGGTTGGTGAGTTAATTATATAATGCATTTATTTAAACTTCTTTAGCACCCTGCTGTATGAATATTCCAGCTTTTAAATTCTATGGTTGGGCATGTCAGCTATTTCCTTAGTGAACATTTTAAATCTGTTTGCCATTACAAACGGTGAATATTTACGTGTGTAATCTCCTGGTTTGGGTGTTCAAGAAAGGAAGAAAATGGTTTCCTTTATGACTTTCCAGAGGGAAAATAATACTGGCACGAGAGGTCTAGTGTATTAATAGTAATACTTTTCACTGAGAAAGTTTCATGGTAGTCCCATATCAGTATTGAGATACAACTACTCACATCCCTCTCCTCCTGAAAGCATAAAGCATGACAGACACCACAGGGCGTCTGTGTCCAAGCCAGTACTCCTGACATGCCTCAGTCTTCCTGGCTCTGTTGTGAGGTCCTGCCTGTTTCTCCGAGGTCTTCTGTCCCCACTTTCTCTCTCCCCCTCTCCTGATTGCTGGTACCAAACTTAACCTCTTTCAGTTCCTCCAGCAAAACTCCCAAGCTTAAAGATCAATAAGCCCCTGCCTCTCTCAGCCTTGCTCCCACACCCAGGACAAGCAGAACATCCCACTACGTACTCCCACTGACCAGCCAGACTGTAGGTTTTATAAGCTGGGGATCACATTTACCTTATTCACCACTGTATCTCTGTTACCAATCTCACACCCAGTTGTCTGGTTCAAGTTGTCCTCAATAAATATTTAAATGGATGATTATACGTTCCTAGTTCAAATGAATCTGCTCATTATAGGATGTATCCATCCTTGGTGTGAAAAAAATCTGAATCCCTAAGTCTACTAAGACTCTAGACCATGATGAATTTATAAAGGTCAAGGGCTACCTACAGAGAGAGCCCCTTGGGTCAAGAAGTCATCCCTGGGAATATATCTCCAAAACAGTAAGTGCCTGTACCACCAAGTCCACTTTAATATTTGAAATACAACGACTTCCCATGGTAGGGAGACCTGCATATTGAGGAGGCAGGAGATGGGGGTAGAAATGCCATGCTCAGTGACAACCTAGGAAGGTGGGATGGGGTGGGGGGTGGGAGGTGAGAGGGAGGTCGGAGAGGGAGGGAACGTATGTATACCTATGGCTGATTTGTGTTCCTGTAGGACAGAAACCAACACAACATTGCAAGGCAATTATCCTTTGATTAAAAAGAAAAGAAATGTGGGTTACGAAGGGTCCAGCAAGCTGCACTGCCAGGCTCAGATTTTGTCCTAGAGGAAATGGCAACCATTGCAAGATTTTAAATTAGACAATTATTTGTGCTTCAGATAAACTTCTCAGGGCACTTGACAGAGAAAAAAAATGTTGAGAAACAAGGATTCTTGCTGGAAACTCATGATTCTAACTTCTACTTTACACTGACTATATTCTTTTAAATGAGTTGATCCTTCCTTCATGTTTTCCTTCTGGAAACACTTCTTGGATTTTGAAGCAGAGACTCCAGAAGGGCATTTCTGGGTGGGAAATTTTAAAGCAATGAAAATACCCAGGTTCAATTCCTGGGCAGGGAATTAAAATCTCACTTCAAGTCACTGCTGACTGCTCTCTCCTCTAGATCCAGAGCTGATCATCCATCTAAAAATACCCCTCCCATACCTTTCTACTTTCTTACCCTAGTTCATTTTTCTGTATAACACTTTTCATACCGCCTGATATAATTTTTGTTTATGGTGTCTCACTGTCTTACACCATAAGACAATGAACCTCAAAAGAGGTACAGACAGTGACTAGCACATAGTAGGAACTTAGTAAATATTTACTAAATGAGTGACTGCATGAAAGGAAATGCCTAATATTAATATTTTATCACATTTATGAGGTTAAGCAGTCTGAATACAAGTAACTGAAATGATAGCTCCTAATATTTGAAAAACTATCTCTGAATTCAACCAAGGCCCCGAATTTCAACTCCAGGAGACCCTTTATTCAGTTCTCTCTAAAGCTAATAAGCATTGCAAAACTACCTACAGATTTAAAAAAAAAAAAAAGACAGTCTTTTTTCTTCTTTTCATCTCAATATAGGAAGCTCTGAAAGGTGAGATGAGAAGAAAAAAAGTATGGAATGCAGGCCCCAGCTCTGCAATGCCCAGATTGTTGGTTATAATCTATGTACAATATCTAGCAATGACAAATTGACTATTTATTAATGAGTTGTTGTTGTTCAGTCATTAAGTCATGTCCGACTCTTTGTGAACCAATGGAATACAGCACACCAGGCTTCCCTGTCCTTCACCATCTCCCAGAGCTTGCTCAAACTCATGTGCATTGAGTCAGTGATGCCATCCAACCATCTCATTCTCTGTCATCCCCTTCTCCTCCTGCCTTCAATCTTTCCCAGCATCAGGGTCTTTTCCAATGAGTTGGCTCTTCACATCAGGTGGCCAGAGGATTGGAGCTTCAGCTTCAGCATCAGTCCTTCCAATGAATATGCAGGGTTGATTTTCTTTAGGATTGACTAGTTTGATTTCCTTGCAGTCCAGGGAGCTCTCAAGAGTCTTCTCCAACAACAGTTCAAAAGCATCAGTTCTTTGGGACTCAGCCTTCTTTACGGTTCAACTCTCACATCTGTACATGATGACAGGAAAAATCATGGCATTGACTATACAGATCCCGGTTGGGAAAGTGATAGCTCTGCTTTTTAATATGCAGCCTAGGTTTGCCATAGCTTTTCTTCCAGGGAGCAAGCGTCTTTCAATTTCATGGCTGCAGTCACCATCTGCAGTGATTTTGGAGCCCAAGAAAATAAAATCTGTCACTGTTTCCACTTTTTCCCCATCTATTTGTCATGAAGTGATAGGACTGGATGCTGTGACCTTCATTTTTTGAACGTTGAGTTTTAAGCCAGTTTTTTTCACTCTCTTCTTTCACCTTCATCTAGAGGCTCTTTAGTTTCTCTTTGCTTTCTGCCATTAGAGTGGTATCATATGCATATCTGAGTTGTTGATATTTCTCCCAGCAATCTTTTGATTCCAGCTTGTTATTAATCAAGTCTGGCATTTTGCATGATGTACCTTACAGATAAGTTAAATAAGCAGAGTGACAATACACAGTCTTATTGTACTCCTTTCCCTATTTGGAACCAGTCTGTTGTTCCAAGGCAAGTTTCAACTGTTGCTTCTTGACCTGCATACAGGTTTCTCAGGAGGCAGGTCAGGTGGTCTGGTATTCCCATCTCTTGAAGAATTTTTCACAATTTGTTGTGACCCACACAGTCAAAGAATTTAGTATAGTTAATGAAGCAGATGTACATATGGTAGCTCTGGATTCACATCCCAAAGACTATCTTGAAGGATTTTGTGCATACTTCGCTAGCATGTGAAATGAGTGCGATTGTGTGGTAGCTTGAACATTCTTTGGCATTGCCTTTCTTTGGGATTGGAATAAAAATTGACCTTTTCCAGTCCTGTGGCCACTGCTGAGTTTTCCAAATATGTTGACATATTGAGTGCAGCACTTTAACAGCATCATCTTTTAGGATGTGAAAAAGCTCAACTGGAATTCCATCACCTCCACTAGCTTTGTTCATAGTAATGCTTTCTCAGGTCCACTTGACTTCACACTTAAGATGTCTGGCTCTAGGTGAGTGATCACACCATCACGGTTATCCGGGTCATTAAGACCTTTTTGTACAGTTCTTCTGTGTATTCTTGCCACCTTAATCTCTTCTGTTGACCATTTCTGTCCTTTATTGTGTTCATCTGTGCATGGTATTTTCCCTTGGTATCTCCAATTTTCCTGAAGAGATGTCTTTTCTTTCCCATTCTATTGCTTTCCTCTATTTCCTTGCATCAACTTAGATAGCCCACTTACCTCTCACTATTCTCAAGAACTCTGCTTTCAGCTGGGTATATCTTTTCCTTTTTCCTTTGCCTTTTCCTTTTTTTCTTTGTTCAGCTATTTGTAAGGCCTCCTCAGACAACCATTTTGCATTTTTGCATTTCTTCTTCTTTGGGATAGTTTTGTTCATCATCTCCTAAACAATGTTACAAACTTCCATCCATAGTTCTTCAGGCATTTTTTCTATGAGAGATCTAATCCCTTGAATCAATTTGTCATCTCCACTGTATAATCAGAAGGGATTTGATTGAGGTCATACCTGAATGGTCTAGTGGCTTTCCCTTTCTTCAATTTAGTCTGAATTTTGGTGTTATTTCTAGAAAGTGTTATAGGTATTCATAGAACTGGTGAACTTCAGTTTCTCCTACATCAGTGGTTGGGGCATAGACTTGGATTATTATGATGTTTAATGGTTTTGCCTTGGAAATGGACCAAGATCAATTTGTTGTTTGTGAGACTGCACCCAAGTACTGAACTTTAGACTCTTGTAGACTATGAGGGCTACTCTGTTACTTCTAAGAGATTCTTATCCCCAGTAGTAGATATAACAGTCATCTAAATTAAGTTTGCCCATTGCTGTCCATTTTAGTTCATCAATTTCTAAAATGTCGATGTTCACTCTTGTCATCTCCTGCTTGACCACGTCCAATTTACTTTGATTCATGGACCTAACATTCCAGGTTCCTATGTGTCAATGGAATGTACTATGTTAAAAGATGGTAACAAACCAAAGAACGAAACCACATCCACATTAAAATCACACTCATTTACATACTTACACAAATGAGACTTAAACTCATTTTACCTTCAAATAATGAAAAAGTTTCTGATTGTGATGTTATAAGTACAAAAACAAGTCAAATAGCATCCTTCTGGCAGATACATACAAGATATGGTTCAGAAGCTGAGTTCACACAAAACAATATTATGCAAAGGCTACCAAACATATGGGATGAGTTACTAAAGGAGAACTGCTGAAGCAAAAAACACCAATATGCCTCACTGAGAGCAAGAAGAGTATTTACATATGATTCAAATGAAGAATGTGGAGAAGAGTAAAATACAAGGTTAAGAGAACTGGGACTCTACCCAGTAAATGTGAGCCTGAGGTAAACTCATTGTCTCTGTTAAAATCGAAAGACAATAACATATTCTGTGCTCTTCTTAAATATGAGTAAGGCTGACATTTCTTAGATTGCTTACAATGGAAATCTGTGGACCACCCAAATCTTTTTTATTCTAATACAATTGGCCTAAAATTAACATATTACTGGAAATAATATTTATTTTATACCTTAAAACAGCTGATGACCATCTTTCAATAATAACTGGTCTCTACCTTGTAGGCTAAATAGAGAAGTTGAGAAGATAATGCCCACTTTCCTGCTTCTTTAAGTAGAATCTTAATCTTACATGGATCCGTGGTTTTTTGATGGAGAGTTTTGCTCTTAGACTGAAATCGGTAAGAAAAGCTGACAGTAATTATCACGTGGCCAGAACCAAGGACTAAACAAAGTTTAACTCAATCTCTGACTGCAAAGGCAAATAACACATAATCAAATCTTTCTTATAGAAAGTGACTTTTCCATGGATCAAGACAGATAGAAGTACCCACTGCATGGAATTTATAAAAACCTCAAAAACAAAGCCTTGTTTCTAACCACTACCCTTTGGAATATGGAAACATATTTGCTGTTTTACTTTGAAAGGGCATTTACAGGAACACATTTTCATTTCAAAATTGATAGCTCTGGGATTAGTCAATTCAGTTGACATTACAGTGCAAATAAGTCTAATTCAGGTGTATAGGAGGTACCCTCATCTTTATTTTGTAGATTACGAAGTATGTCATTCCTGATAGGTGGAATTAAACTAGAGATGGAGGATAAATTTTTTTATTTTAATCTACCATGGCTAGTGCTAAAAAAAAATAAATAAATTCATGATCTATTAATAAAGGGTAAGGACTACTACACTGACATATGGAGTGACCATATATTAATAAATATTTTTTACGATCTCATCTATTAATTCTTCAAGTTACTATAATGGCATTCTCACCTCTTTTTCAAGCCACTACCAATTCCCTGCCAATGTTGACTTCAATAGACATTTTAGATTATTCACCTAACTTGACCTATATGTTGTACTGAACACTAAGGACAATTTCCTCAAGATATTCTTTTTTCCAGAACATTCTCTCTTTTATCTCCTGAATCCTCACTTCCCTGTATGCTCTCCTGGTTCTGCATTTTTGTTTTTTTACCATCCCTTTAAATGCAGATGATCCCCAGGGTTCTGTCTAAAGCCTTCTCCTTTTCTCACTCTTGATTTGGCCTCCGGATAAACACAGTATGAAATGTGGGTTTGACAAGTCCCCATATGTAAACAGGGTTTCCCTCATATGTAAACAGTCGCACCAGAGGTGAAGAACCCACCTGCCAATGCAGGAGACATAAGAGACAAGGGTTCAATCCCTGGGTTGGGAAGAGTCCCTGGAGGAGGGCATGGCAACCCACTCCAGTATTCTAGGCTGGAGAATCCATTGGACAGAGAAGCCTGGCGGGCTAGAGTCCATGGGGTAGCGAAGAGCTGGACATGACTGAGCAACTGGGCACATATGTGAACAATTCCCAAACAGGCCCTCTCAGAAGACTTATCCTTTTTCTGAGCTTAAGTACCAAATTCTTATATGCAGTCCATTAGCAGACTTGATACTTTAAGGGGGTCTCAAACACAGCATGTAAGTCTGAATTTGTTATCCCCCAACCATCCTTCTGAATATATAAGAGGATGAGTGAAATTCCAGGAGAAAACATCAAGTTCTGTCACTGCCTAGTTAATCTTACTTATATTAACTTATTTACATTCTTTGAGAATGGATTCCTAGCTACTGTGAAGGACTATTATGAGAATTAAATTACATGACATGATGGCCCTCCCTAAACACAAGTTTCTAAGTTTCATTCTATTTCCCTGGAGTTTCTGTCTCAGTTGAAGGTAACTTGCCCATCTAGACAACAAGGCAGAAACCTGAGGCTCATTCTGGATAGCTTTCCCTCTCCCAGCAACCATAACCATTAGTAACAGACTCTGGCCTGTCTACCATCTGTGTGTCTCCAGCATTTGCCCCTTCTCTATAATTACACTCATTTTAGGTTAAATCCTTATCATTCTCTATTGCAATTGCACACTCACATCCACGTTTCTAACTGAATCTGTATACTACTGCCTGAAACATAAAAACTACCACTATTCCTAGTTTTATAAAAGCTAATGTTTTAAATTCTTAGCATGGGGTCCATCTGTCTGACTTTTTTGCAACCCCATGGACTGCAGCTCACCAGGTTCTCTGTCCATGGGATTTCCCAGGCAAGAGTACTGGAATGGGTTGCCATTTCCATCTCCAGGGGATCTTCCAGACCCAGGGATCAAACCCAGGTCTCCTGCATTGCAGGCAGATTCTTTACCACTGAGCCCCCTGGGAAGCCCCCTTTACAGACCATCAAGTGTCAACTTTCCCATTAGCTAACGCTTCAGTTACAAGCTATCAATGTTTGTCACTGCTTCACCATTTTTCTAGTTTTGGGTTGTGAGTCTGTTCTTCCACATTTTCCCTAGACTCTGATATACTACCTGGTATAAAGTGTGCCCAGAATAAATAACTGTTGAATTAAAACAGATTAAAATCAAATTGTAAAATATTTATGGCTGCTGAAGAGTGCTTTCTGGGTCTAAAGTGAATGACTGTTAAAAGGTTTAAAAAGGATATTTGTTCTTTACTCAACAGTATTTATCTCAACAGTGAAAGAAAGCGATTTTGTAAATAATTAAAATAGCCATGTCAGAACAGCATAGCAATACAATTCAATTCAATTTAGTACTACAAGTGTGAGATGGAGGCGATACAAAGAAATAGGGAGCTGGCCCTACTTTGAACTTAAGCTGCAAATTGCTGGGACTCACATCAGCCCAGAGATGTCTGAGCAGTAAGCAGAGAAGGGCTTACTTGCCAGGAGCTGGTTCACTTGAAAGATGGAAGAGGCTCCTGGAAAATCCTCATCCTAGAAAAACACCAAGTCAAGTTCTGTCCAGTAGTAAAACTTTAGCATTAATGAGAACTGCAATTCTTAATACACCATGGGATGAATAGTTGAGATTGATTGCTTTCGAACCTACTTTAACTGTATAAACTCAAAAGAAGACTGATTGGTTCCACAAGTCTCCCATGCATCAGCGGCAGTGCCATTGGGGCATACAAGGCAGTCACGCCCATCAGTAACAGAGATAGGCAGTCACCATGGCCGTCCGCAGATAGCTTAGAGGCCTCACCAGAGTGGTACACACCCGAGCTTAGGCAATGAGGCTTACCAAAGACGATGATTTGTGAACGGCACAGCAACATGCAGCCGAAGGGGCGTTGGTATCCAGCAAAGGAGCAAAGCCTGGTAGGTACATGCAGAAATAAACACCATCCCAGCACAGGAGGTGGACTGCTTGGCCCGTACCAGGTATAGTAAGTTAAATAGTGACATGCCCAAATGCATGTCTCCTTGGAACCTCAGAATGACACCTCACTTGGAAATAAAGTTAATTAAGGATATCAAGAAGAAAGGTTCATATTGTCAAAGCTGTAGTCCAGTACAGATGTGGGAGTTGGACCATAAAGAAGGCTGAGTGCTAAA
Organism: Oryx dammah; assembly: GCF_014754425.2. Taxonomy (NCBI): domain Eukaryota; kingdom Metazoa; phylum Chordata; class Mammalia; order Artiodactyla; family Bovidae; genus Oryx; species Oryx dammah. The sequence goes on along the minus strand of NW_024070210.1, from coordinate 11,009,537 downwards.
GAATTGATGCTAATGAACTGTGGTGTTGGAGAAGACTCTTGAGAGTCCCTTGGACAGCTAGGAGATCAAACTAGTCAATCTTAAAGGAAATCAACTCTCAATATTCATTGGAAGGACTGATGTTGAAGTTCAAATTTGACCACCTGAGGAGGAGAGCTGACTCATTGGAAAAGACCCTGATGCTGGGAAGATTGAGGGCGGGAGGAGAAAGGGACAACAGAGGATGAGATGGTTGGATGGCATCATCAACTCAATGGACATGAGTTTGAGCAAACTCCAGGAGATAGTGAAGGACTGGGAAGCCTGGCATGGTACAGTCCATGGGTTGCAAATTAGGACATGACTTGGTGACTGAAGAAGAAGAAGAAATGGTCCTGGATTTAGAGTGGGTCCTAAATTCAATGACTGATGTCTTCATAAGAGAAAGGTGAAGGAGATTTAGATGCAGACACACAGACATACAGGGGAAAAGGCCACTAGATGACAGAGGCAGAAGTTGATGAGTGCTGCAGCTGTAAGCCAACTAATGCTAAAGGTTTCCAATCACCACCAGAAGCTGGAAAAAGTAAAGCAGGATTAGTCCCCAGAGCCTTGAGAGGGAGCATGGCCCAGGCAATACTCTGATTTCTGACTTCTAGCGTCCAGAACTATGAGAGACTAGATGTCTGTCATGTTAAGCTCCCCAGTTTGTGGTGTTTTGTTATGGTAGTCTGGGGTATCAAGAGGGTATGTGTTACCTATTGCTGTTGTTGTTTCGTCCCTAAGTCATGTCCAACTCTTTGAGACCCCACAGGCATGGAACAGCATGGCACGTTCCTCTATCCATGGGATTTCCTAGGCAAGAATACAGGAGAGGGTTGCCATTTGCTTCTCCAGGGCATCTTCCCAGTCTAGGTTTTGAATCTGCGCTTCCTGAATTGGCAGGCAGATTCTTCACCACTGAGCCAGGAGGGAAGCCCCATGTTACCAAGTAGAAAAGGGTATATGCGCATCAGACACAGGCATTTAGACTTCTCAGAATACATGCAGCAGTAGGGGAAAAGACTTTATGGGGGAGACCGACAAAAGCAAGTAAGGACAAGAGACAGTGAAACAGGGGTGTCACGTTGTCAAGAGAAACATAGTCCACTTGTTTTGTCTGCATTCTTCTTGTTTCAAAAAGAAGATACTGTCCTTCTCAGAAATCTCACTCATACAAAATCATGAGAAATCAAATCTCAAATATCAAAGGAGCATTCAGTAACGACCATTACTACTATTAGTCTCTTTTGCTAATATTCAATTCAATGAAAACACAAAATAGAATTCATATATTATAAAAGCTTTCTTTTAAGGTAATACTTTAACCACTCTTTATTTCTATAAAATTAAATTCACTGGAAAATGAAAGGATGTGAGTCATGACAACTAGACTATAGTTAATGTCTCATGTGAATTAATAAATTATATGATAAAGATACAAAAAGAGGCACATTAATGTATATAGTTCACACTGTTATTTTAATGAAATAGAACATTTTCAAAAATACATTCTTAAATTACCGATTTTTGCATTTTCTAGAAAAATTAATCTATTTTCATGGAACAAAATTTATCCCATCTCAGATTCAGTTAAAATGAGAAAGCAATAGCAGTTCTGAGGAAAGATAAGAAAGGGTGATAAATGAGACATATTATAATTCTACCTATGTGGCGTGGGCTGTATTAAGAAAACACTCTGCATCTCAGAATCTTCACAGGTAATTTAAAAAGCTAACAAGGTTACTTTTTTACTCTAACAAGCCTTCATTCCATGAACTGTATATAAACATAACACTTATTTTACCCACTTCACAACAAAAATGAAGCAGCTGAGATTTACTATGGGTACATTTCTAAATAGTTTTATTTTTAAAAATGATTTACATATATGAAAATATAACCCTCATACTTTTTTTAAATAAACATTCATCTAAATTTTATAAAAATTGCTAAAATTTTATAAAAATTGTTGCTGTCAAAGAGTTAATATTCAAATAGGAAAAATGAGACAAAAAATCAACAGCATACAGTAAGTCTAAGTGGTAAAATGAAGATAATAAGTATAGTATGGAATGTGGAGGTATTATTACAGGTTGGTTAAGGGAATACTATAGAGGATATCACATTTGAATTGGGCATTTAAGATGGAAAGCAATTAAAATAAGCAAAGAACACTGACACCACCAGATGCTGGCAAGGATGTGCAGCAAGAGGAACTCTCATTTACTGCTGGTGGGAAGGCAAAAATCGATAGACACTTTGGAAGACAGTCTGGCTGTTTCTTACAAAACTAAACATATTCTTACCACATAATCCAGCAATTGTGCTCTTTAGTATTAACCCAAATAAACTGCACTTATGTCCATATACATCTGAATGAAAACTGCACTCTAGAAAGATTGTATGGAATGTTTCAGTTCAGTTCAGTTCAGTCACTCAGTCGTGCCCGACTCTTCGCAACCCCAGAAATCGCAGCATGCCAGGCCTCCGTGGCCATCACTAACTCCCAGAGTTTACCCAAACTCACGTCTGTAGAGTTGGTGATGCCATCCAGCCATCTCATCCTCTGTCGTCCCCTTCTCCTCCTGCCCCCAATCCCTCTCAGTATCAGGGTCTTTTCAAATGAGTCAACTCTTCATATCAGGTGGCCAAAAGTATTGGAGTTTCAGCTTCAGCATCAGTCCTTCCAGTGAACACCCAGGACTGATCTCCTTTAGGATGAACTGGTTGGATCTCCTTGCAGTCCAAGGGACTCTCAAGAGTCTTCTCCAACACCACAGGTCAAAAGCATCAATTCTTCCGCGCTCAGCTTTCTTCACAGTCCAACTCTCACATCCATACATGACTACTGGAAAAACCATAGCCTTCATTAGACGGACCTTTGTTGGCAAAGTAATGTCTCTGCTTTTCAATATGCTATCTAGGTTGGGAATAACTTTCCTTCCAAGGAGTAAGCGTCTTTTAATTTCATGGCTGCAATCACCATCTGCAGTGATTGCGGAGCCCCCCAAAATGAAGTCTGACACTGCTTCCACTGTTTTCCCATCTATTTCCCATGAAGTGATGGGATCAGAGGTCATGATCTTAGCTTTTTGAATGTTGAGCTTTAAGCCAACTTTTTCATTCTCCTCTTTCACTTTCATCAAGAGGCTTTTTAGTTTCTCTTCACTTTCTGCCATAAGGGTGGTGTCATCTGCATATCTGAGGCTATTGATATTTCTCCTGGAAATCTTGATTCCAGCTTGTGCTTCTTCCAGCCCAGCATTTCTCATGATGTACTCTGCACAGAAGTTAAATAAGCAAGGTGACACTATACGGCCTTGACGTACTCCTTTTCCTATTTGGAACCAGTCTGTTGTTCCATGTCCAGTTCTAACCGTTACTTCCTGACCTGCATATAGGTTTTTCAAGAGGCAGGACAGGTGGTCTGGTATTTCCATCTCTTTCAGAATTTTCCACAGTTTATTGTGAATGGAATGTTTAAGAATGCTTAAATCACTATCTCTTACCAACACTATCATCAGTTTATCAAAGCTTCCCAAGCCCTGGTCTCCAGGCTAGTTGGATGGGGTCTACTTAGGGTGCACTGTTATACAGCTGATTCGAGGGCCCCATTTTGCAATTACAAAATCAGAAGCTTTGGGGGATGGAACTCAAAAATGTGCATTTTTAAAAAGTTCCCCCAATATTTACGCATATTAACTTTTGGGAACCACTGAAATGGGAGGAGAATCTAGTCCTTTCTAATTAGCAGCAATCTTCCCCAAATCTCATCTGACGTTTTTCAAATTAGGAGATGTTACCCATAAGTAGCTCATTATATCAATTTACTGTGTTTGGTAAGTTTCTTCACTTCATAACGACACAGAATTCACAGAACAGTATTTTAAAAATTATATCCTGGCCCAAGGAGAGTATTGGTTCACAAAACGTTTGTTCAGGTATAAGCACGTGTGCGAAGCATATGTGTGTCCACACATGTACCAGGTAGTGGGGGAAAAAAAGGGTTTCTTATGGAAGTGAAAGTGGAAGTCACTCAGTCGTGTCCGACTCTTTGCGACCCCATGGACTATATAGTCCATTGAATTCTCCAGGCCAGAATACTGGAGTGGGTAGCCTTTCCCTTCTCCAGGGAAAAGAGATCTTCCCAACCCAGGGATCAAACCCAGAGCTCTTGCATTGCAGGCAAATTCTTTACCAGCTGAGCCACAAGGGAAGCCCCTCTTATAGAAGGTCATGGTCAAAAAAACTGGGAAAGACATTGCCTTCCAGAGCAATAAGGAACATTCATAGGCAACAACAGGTTTGAGGAATTCAGTTTTCAAGCTCAGGAAGAAGAGTTAGCTATTTGTGATTGGCGATTTTCTTCTATATAGGTCTGACATGACAAATTAGAAAGTGTATTTTCTGGAAAGTCTACTTTACCTATAGTAAATAATCAGATATGTGACCAGACAAGGCTTATTAAATCCACTGGCTGGTATTATTTCTGATTCACTTGGCCACGAATAATATAGTCAGGAAGAAAACGGAATATATGTATAGTGACTTTGAAGCCCAAGATAGGAAGCTGAAGGGCTTGGCAGGTAGAGTTTTCATTTCTTCTTTTAGTTGAAGGTCAGGACATTTAAATAGAAAGGGAGATATGGGAAGTGAAAGACTAGCTATATAGATGATATGGACAAAGCGAACATGAAGGACATGAAGTCAAAATGGCCTTCTGGCAGGGAAAGAAATTTACCTCATCATTAGTCGGAAGAAAAATTTGGCGGGATTTTCATCAGAATGTCAGAGAAGATTTTCACCTGAAATGTGGATAAGTGGAAAAATGTTTCAAATCAGATCCTATGCAAATCACTGTTCAGGGTGAGCTAAATATTTTATAGGAGAAAGTAACCCATGGAAAGGTAAAGGACTACATAACCAGCCAAGGGCATCTATGTATCATTATGGAGAATATGGGTGACGGTCATTATGAACTTTAGAGGTAAAGAGATGGAGATGAAAACAATGTCATAAGTTTTAACAATGAGGCTCATTTATTTCACAGATACTCAGTCTCTTCTATAATTTAGAGAAGAAAGAAATGGCCTTACCCCCAACAAAATTCTACTTTAGGAAAAGAGGTACCAAATACAAAAAATTATATTAACAAAAAATTATTGCTATCCAAAATGATGCAGATAAATTGCAGTGGGAGGAAGAAGAGAAGACTTGGGAAGGAAATCAGGGAAAGCTTTCTGCAAGACGTAGCTTGTTTTGAAATAAGTCTTATAAGAGAAGTTAAATTCAAAAGCACACTTGTAGTGGGATAATGGAGGAGTAAGAAGTGTTTTAGAAACCCAATCCAATGAAGTGGTCAGGGAGTAGCAGTATGTTCCATTATACTGATCTACTTATTTATCATAAGCAGATGGTGACTGCAGCCATGAAATTAAAAGACACTTACTCCTTGGAAGAAAAGTTATGACCAACCTAGATAGTATATTCAAAAGCAGAGACATTACTTTGCCGACTAAGGTCCGTCTAGTCAAGGCTATGGTTTTTTCTGTGGTCATGTATGGATGTGAGAGTTGGACTGTGAAGAAGGCTGAGCGCTGAAGAATTGATGCTTTTGACCTGTGGTGTTGGAGAAGACTCTTGAGAGTCCCTTGGACTGCAAGGAGATCCAACCAGTCCATTCTGAAGGAGATCAACCCTAGGATTTCCTTGGAAGGAGCTGAAACTCCAGTACTTTGGCCACCTCATGCAAAGAGTAGACTCATTGGAAAAGACTCTGATGCTGGGAGGGATTGGGGGCAGGAGGAGAAGGGGACGACAGAGGATGAGATGGCTGGATGGCATCACTTACTCGATGGACGTGAGTCTGAGTGAACTCCAGGAATTGGTGATGGACAGGGAGGCCTGGCGTGCTGCGATTCATAGGGTCGCAAAGAATCGGACACAACGGAGCGAGTGAACTGAACTGAACTGAACTGTATACTGTCCTAAATATGAGTACAAATACATGAATAAAAATAAAGAAGTATAGTGAACAACTTTTTTGCAAATAAAAGAAGGATAGATAAATTGATATTTCTGGGGAGGATACTCTATCGTACCTTGCTAAACAGAGAACAAGGAAGATGCCATATCAAAACTTACTGTAAAGCCAGACCACAGAACAGGTAGTGAAGAACAAAAGTATTAATACAGTATCTCACCTTGTCAGCAACTGTGTCTCACTTATCTTTCAATAAGCTTTGAAAGAATGAAAAAATAAATGGATGAAACTTTCTAATAAGAGAGCACAGGATATATCCTTGACTAGCTGGATGGGAGAGCACAGACAAGGTAAGGAGACAGCATGGACTTTAATCTGGCTGGAATGCTGGAGGATGGAGAAGAACATAATGCTCACCCAGGGGATTGGTGAGAAATTAACATTTGCAAGTTAGCTTGGCTCTGGTTGGATGACCTGAATCCAGACTTTACCACTTAGACTTTGTACATTTATCGATGGGAAGCCAATGAGGATTCCTGAGAGAGAAGCAATATGATCTAAAAGAACTCAAAGAAAATTAATTTGGTGATAGGTAGCAGGTTGGATTTAGAGACACTCTGGGTTAGAGTGAAGGATGTGAGAACTGTCATGGTTGAAATCATGGGAGCAGGTAAGGTCCCTTGAAATAAGTCCAACGACAGAGCTTTAGAGTTTTTCTCACCAAAAAAAAAAAAAAAAAAATCCCCAAAGAATAGACAGTACTTGACATTTCCACTTTCTTAACAGCTATTTAATTCTTGTACTTTGGCTTGAAATGGTCTCTCAAATATCAATGGTGACCTAATTGCTAAATGTAATTTCGTTTCCTTTTCCTCAATATTCATCTTTAACATTCATGAGGTATTTTATACAATTAATCTTTCTTGCTTAACACACTTTCTTTGGATTTTGCACTAGAGGCTCACCTATCTCTCAAATCAATATTTTCATGTCTTTTTGGTCTGTTCTTCCTACTTCTCCCCACCGCTATATGTTGGTGTTTTTCAAGGTCTTACTCTTGACCCTTTTCTTTTCTCGTTGTAAGTCACTTTATTTCTTTCATCCATTGTGGGTGAACTAAATCTCTATATCATCCTCTATAAGGTGCAACTGCTCTTCTTACCCCCAGTTTCCTCATTTCAGAGTACATTCCAATTTTCCAATGTTGGTGTTTCAGAGTACATTCCAATTTTCCAATGTTGGTGTTTCAGAGTACATTCCAATTTTCCAATGTTGGTGTTTTTCAAGGTCTTACTCTTGACCCTTTTCTTTTCTCGTTGTAAGTCACTTTATTTCTTTCATCCATTGTGGGTGAACTAAATCTCTAAATCATCCTCTATAAGGTGCAACTGCTCTTCTTACCCCCAGTTTCCTCATTTCAGAGTACATTCCAATTTTCTTGAGGATGCAATTGTGTAAGTAATCACCTAACTGACACCAAAATTACATTTTTCTCTAAATGTCACAATTTCATAGTCACAGTCTAAAAAAATGTCCCCTTCCTCTTTCTCCCTCTTAAATGAGTTAGAATTCTTGTTGATTCTTTGTTCACATACACTCATCCCATCCTTTAACCTGTTTGTATTGTTTCTACCTCTGTTCACATCCTTACTATTTTATACTTCACAACTAGACCCAATTGCCAAATCATGTAGGGTGTTTGGAGGTACACAACATTATATTTTGGAATTGAGGGATGAAATATAATAACTCCCATATCACTATCCTTACATTCCTATCTTCATCTACCTACCTACCCTCTTCACAGAGTCAGAGTGATTTTACTAAAATATAAATCTGTGATGTCATATCCATGTACATCCTTCAAAATGCTTAATTAACATGAAAGACTGGCCACCTGACTCATTTCTTGTTTATTAACTGATCACATGCTGTTCACTATAATCATACACGTGTTTCACAATTCTACTCTCTCCCTCCCTGCTCCTCTTCTTTGTTTGCCTGGATTCTTGCTCAGGGGCTCAGGGGGAAGTACATGACCCAGATCTGACCACTCATTAACAACTTTCGCTTGGCCACAGCGACTGGCTCCCAGAGTGACAGCTGACTGAGTTAAGGCAGAGGCTCCAGGGAACTTTTGCTATGACTTTTGGGAAAGCAGCACCTTACCATTGGCATTGTATGGCTTGTAGAAAAAGACCGATGGGGGACAGGGATGGTTATCACTGCTACCACTTGGGAGAAATCTGCCTGAGAAACAGAAAAAGATGGAAAAGGGATGAAAGCAGACTCCTAACAACAGACCTGCACTGGCCTTTCGGGTTACAGGAGTCCATGGAAACCCATTTTGTTTTGTTTAAACCAGTTTGAGTCTATCTTCCTTTTGCTGCAACTGAAAGCATCTTACTGATAAGACCTCCTCTAACAAGTCTCTGTTGACCTTCTAATCTGTTTTATCCCTCTTTCTTCTGTGCTTCATACTGCTGCTTCTCCTCTTCAAGTAGCATATATTTGGTCATAGAGGCAGATGAAAACTGAAGCCTTTCAAAAACCAAAGGAGATATTTTGTATCTTTGGCAAAACCCAAAGTTGATTTGCTATAATAAAGCTCTCCATAGAGATGTAATGAGTAGGGAAGAGGTTCAGTTCTATTCAGTCGCTCAGTCGTGTCTGCCTCTTTGTGACCCCGTGAACCGCAGCATGCCAGGCCTCCCTGTTCGTCAGCAACTCCCAGAGCTTGCTCAAAATCATGTCTATCGAGTTGGTGATGCCATCCAACCATCTCATCTTCTGTAGTCCCCTTCTCCTCCTGCCCTCAATCCTTCCCAGAATCAAGGCTTTTCAAATGAGTCAGTCCTTCGCATCAGGTGGCCAAAGTATTGGAGTTTCAGCTTCAGCATCAGTCCTTCCAATGAATATTCAGGACTGATTTCCTTTAGGATGGACTGGTTGGAGTGGAGGTGGAGTGAAATCAATATAAATGTGATGGATTCTCAAGTATTTCTTGAAAAATTCAAGTTTATAAAAGGAACCAGGGCAGAGATCAAACTTCCAAAATCTGTTGGAATCATCTGTTGGAAAAGGAATCAGATTAATTTGCCAACATCCACTGGATCATGGAAAAAGTAGTGGAATTCCAGAAAAACATCTACTTCTGCTTCATTGACTATGTTAAAGCCTTTGACTGTGTGTATCACAAAACACTGTGGAAAATTCTTAGAGACAGGAATACCAGATCACCTTTCCTGAGAAACCTCTATGCAGGTCAAGAAGCAATGGTTAGAACCAGATATGGAATGATGGACTGGTTCCAAATTGGGAAAGGAGTATGCCAAGACTGTATACTGTCACCCTGCTAATTTAACTTATACGCAGAGTGCATCATGTGAAATTTCAGGCTGAATTAATCACAAGTCAGAATCAAGATTGCTGGGAGAAATATCAAAAATATCAGATATGCAGATGATACCACCTTAACAGTAGAAAGTGAAGAGGAACTAAACAGTCTCTTGATGAGGGTGAGAGGAAAATGAAACAGCTGGCTTAAAACTCAACATTCAAAAGACTAAGATCATGGCATCCAGTCCCATCACTTCATGGTAAATAGATGGGGGGGAAAATGTAAACAGTGGCAGATTTTATTTTCTTGGGCTCCAAAATCACTGCAGGTGGTGACTGAAGCCATGAAATTGAAAGAAGCTTGCTCCTTGGAAGAAAAGCTATGACAAACCTAGACAGTGTATTAAAAAGCAGAGACATCACTTTGCTGAGAAAGGTTTGTATAGTCAAACCTATGGTTTTTCCAGTAGTCATGTATGGATGTGACAGCTGGACCATAAAGAAGGCTGAGCACCAAGAGAATTGATGCTTTCAAACTGTGGTGCTGGAGAAGATTCCTGGGAGTCCCTTGGACAGCAAGGAGATCAAACTTGTCAATCCTAAAGGAAATCAACCCTGATATTCATTGGAAGGCTTGTTTGCTGAACCTGACGCTCCAATACTTAGATGACTCACTGGAGAAGACCCTGATGCTGGGAAAGATTGAGGGCAGGAGGAGAAGGGGACAGTAGAGGATGAGAAGGTTGGATGGCATCACCAACTCAATGTACATGAGTATGAGCAAACTCTGGGAGGTAGTGAAGGACAGGGAAGCCTGGCTTGCGCAGTCTGTGGGTTACAAAGAGTCAGACACAACTGAGTGACTGACCAACAACTCAAGTATTTCTTGAAAAATTCAAGTTTATAAAAGAAAACACAGGACAATACCTCCTCTGCTTTCAACAGTCTTCTTCCTACAGTTTGAGTTACAGGTTATACTACTCAACCCTGCAGAAAGCAAGGGCATGCCTCCAAAAGGAGAATATTAGAGCACCACAAGAAAGCAGACAGGACTGGAAAGATGGGGCTTCTTTTTCCTTTTTCCAGCTAGAAAGTTCTACCCTTCTTAACCATGGTATTAGTCAGATGCTAAATGTGACCAGTTATAGGATGCCTCTGGAGAAAACTAAATTTAGCTTCATTCTACCTAAATCCATTGAGAAATTTGTGAACAAGCATACAAATCCAGATTTAACTTTTGGTCACAAAGAGACCAGAATTAATATTTACAGCGTGTTACCAAATTCCCCTCCTCTGGTCATGTCCTAATATCCATGTTCCTATTTCTTTTTACTGGCCCTGAATCCATCTAAGCCCACTCACACAGACCTTTCCTGTTTCCAGCTGTCCTGGCCTAACCTGACGCGATGTAAATAGCATTAAACCACCCAGCCATGTTTGAGTAGTTGGAAGTCATTCATTTTTTTAAAAGAATAAACTGAACTTTTTTTTTTTTTAATGGTGGCATCTCACTTTTCTCAAAAGGCAGAAGTCTATTCTGGTCTTATATTTGATGGCCATTTTACATGGAGATTAATATTCTTTCAGGGAAATGACACAAAGAAGTAGCTGCACTCGATCCATGATTTATACACGTAATTCCAATTAATACTAGAGAGAAAGAAGTGAAAAGTGAAAATGTTAGTTTCTCAGTCGTGTCGGACTCTTTGCAACCCAAAGGACTGTAGCCCGCCAGGCTCCTCTGTCCATGGAATTCTCCAGGCAAGAATACTGGAGTGCATAGCTATTCCCTTCTCCAGGGGATCTTCATGACCCAGAGATTGAACCCAGGCCTCCCACATTACAGGCAGATTCTTTACCATCTGAGCCACCAGGAAAGCCCAATGCTAGAGAACGAACATGTAAAAATCTTTATGGATGGAAGGGAAGGGGAAAGGGAAGCTTGAAACTCTTTGAAGTGAGGCAGCCAGTGGTCAGTTTTGAGCAACAAGTAAAGAATTGGAAATGATTGAGCGACTGAACTGAATCTTTTGTAACAAAAAAAAAAAAAAAAAAAAGAGAGAGAGAGAGAAAACTAACATGTTTAGTTTAGGTGACATGTATTGATGTTAAGCGAGACTATAAAATGTTCCTTTAAAAATCCTTTTTGAAGACAAGGATTCTTGAGTAAATCAAGTTTAAGCTGAAAGTCACACTGAATATCCATCCTGTCTCCTGTTACTGTGTATACTTTAAATTTTCAAAAGCTATCACCAAAGCAGAGTACTTTAGATTGATAATTTAGATCTTCTAGGAACATGGAGAAAAAAATTAAAAGTTAATTGGTTTTCAATTCACCTAGTACAAGCCTGAAAAAGGTAATTTGTCATTTTTGATCTGACATTGCTTATGGGCATGGCAACTATAGAAGAATTATGGTAAGGGATATAGAAATGATAGAGGAAATTGGTTTTGAGTATTCTTAGGTTTTGCATCAACATTCTTTTGTTGTTGTTGTTTGAAAGCTTTATTGCCCTATTCATAGTTATGCTTGTCAGCAAATTTCCTTTGGCTACATTCAAAAGGCAGCTGTTCATCCACAGTCCCTGATGAATCAAGAATTTATCAAAGCCAATTCTTGGCCCAGTGACATGATCTGATTGCTAGAAGAGCTGCCAGTTTCCCCCTTTGCAGAGACTCACAATTGTCAATTGGATCCAGGCAGGTTGCATATTTATTTTTAAATTATCTATTACTATATTCCAATAACAACACTTTAAAGTGGGATAATCACATTGAGATTTGAAGGTTCACAGCAACTAATGATGCAATTTTTTTAAAAGATCTCCATAGATATATAATGCCTGAGTGGTGAGCATGTGCTTGCTCAGTTGAGTCAGACTCTTTGTGACCCCATGGACTGTAGCCAGCCAGCTCCTCTGTCCATAGAATTCTCCAGGCAAGAACAGTGGAGTGGGTTGCCATTTCCTACTCCAGGAGGTCTTCCTGACCCAGGGATTGAATTCACATCTCCTGTGTCTCCTCCATTGGTGAGCAGATTTTTTACCACTGTGACACCTGGGCAGTTTATAGAAAGTCTGTAACATTTTAAATACAGAATGATGCAGATTCTTCTCTAAAATATGACAATAGATATAATATATGTGGTACACTTGTGAGTAGAATACGTATAGTTGATCAAGCGACTGACAAAGTCTGGCTCATGCCGTACACGGAGTTGTTTTGATATGGGAATACCATGGGTGAAATCATATTACCTATAAAGATTTTTTAGCATCCTTGATGAGGATTCAGTTTCCAAAGTAATGCTTGAAGCTACAGAGTGAGACTGATGAAACAGGTCAGGGAGCAGTTAGACTATACAAAACCTTCCATTTCCATGTTAAATGAGCAACATAAAGTGCAAATATGGCCCGTGACTACCTGAGGAAATGAATTTAGAGAGGCACTGGATACGATATTGTGACAAGTCTTAAATGATTTCTGTTCAGTTCAGTTGCTAAGTCATGTCTGACTCTTTGCAACCCCATGGACTGCAGCATGCTAGGCCTCCCTATTCATCACCAACTCCCAGAGTTTATTTAAACTCACGTCCATTGAGTCAGTGATGCCATCCAACCATCTCGTCCTCTGTCTTCTCCTTCTTCTTCTGCCTTCAATCTTCCCCAGCATCAGGGTCTTTTCCAATGAGTCAGTTCTTCACATCAGGTGGCCAAAGTATTGGAGTTTCATTTTCAGCATCAGTCCTTCCAATGAATATTCAGGACTGATTTCCTTTAGGATGAACTGGTTGGATTTCCTTGCAGTCCAAGGGACTCCCAAGAGTCTTCTCCAACACCACAGTTCAAAAGCATCAATTCTTCAGTGCTCAGCTTTCTTTATAGTCTAAATCTCACATCCATACATGACTACTGGAAAAACCAAAGCCTTGACTAGATGGACCTTTGTTGGCAAGTAATGACTCTGCTTTTTAATGTGTTGTTTAGATTGGTCAAAACTTTTCTTCCAAGGAGTAAGCCTCTTTTAATTTCATGGTTGCAGTCACCATCTGCAGTGATTTTGGAGCCCCCAGAATAAAGTCTGTCATTGTTTCCACTGTTTCCCCATCTATTTGCCATGAAGTGAAGGGACCAGATGCCATGATCTGTTTTCTGAGTGTTGAGTTTTAAGCCAATTTCACTTTTCTCTTTCATTTTCATCAAGAGGTTCTTTAGTTCTTTGCTTTCTGCCATAAAGGTGGTGTTATCTGCATATCTGAGGTTATTGATATTTCTCCCTGCAGTCTAGATTCCAGTTTGTGCTTCATCCAGCCCAGCGTTTCTCATGATGTACTCTGCATAGAAGTTAAATAAGCAGGGTGACAATATACAGCCTTGATGTACTCCTTTCCCTATTAGGAACCAGTCTGTTGTCCCATGTCCAGTTCTAACTGTTGCTTCCTGACCTGCATACGGATTTATCAAGAGGCAGGTCACGTGGTCTGGTATTCCCATCTCTTTCAGAATTTTCCACAGTTTATGGTGATCCACACAGCCAAAGGCTTTGGCTTAATCAATAAAGCAGAAATAGATGTTTTTCTGGAACTCCCTTGCTTTCTCGATGATCCAGCCAATGTTGGCAACCAGAAACATTTGTTAAATAAAGAAGGATATGCATGCCCTGGTACACGAGTAGAAAACCCCAGTGACACTACTATCATTTCTGGCTTTCCTTCATGTAACAAACCTGAGAGATGTCTATTAATTCCCTAGTTTACTCAGCTCAGAGCTCTACCACTTTAAAAATTTGAAATTGTTCTAAATGTAATGAAAAGCACTTGGTGATCTAAATAATTATGGTACTACCACTGAAACGTGATGATGAAATTTATATTTTCACTAATAGAACAGGACAGTAGTCTACTACAATGGAAACTACTGAATCATATATGTATTTCATTAGTAATATCTGCTTTTTAAAAATTCATGTAAAACTATTCTAAGTAATGATGACACTCACTTTCCAAGTCAGATGGGCAATTACATGATAAACTGGCAGTATTTATGATTCCATAATTATGATGATGGATTCTCATGAGCCATGCCCCTTATCAGGTGGTTTGAGAGGTCTTTTACTGAAACGCAACCCAAAACTTTCCTGGAACCCAGACCCTTTTGACTGCAATGTTTCCAGAGCCAGACAGTGTATGCTGTGTTATCAGAGACCATGGATTTGAGGTATATGACAAATGCTTATAAACGGATGGGGAGGTCTTTTTATGCACACTAAAGATACCATGAATTATCAAAATTGTAACATCTTCAATCTCTTAGTACTTTATTTTCCTCTCTTCTTTGCTAGTATACTCTAAATCCCTCAAAGATAGAACAGGATTTGGCTTTGAGATATGAAGAAAGTGGTTTAAATAAGAGGATGGGGCTCACAGCATTTCAAATACTTTGCTTATATTCTGTCATTGTAAATTTTAAAATCGTCAGTATGTACAAACCACCTGAATTAATGTCAACTTAACATGTTAAAATATTACTTGCTTATTGTATCATATCAATTAGTTCAGAGATACAAACACAGTAACTGACACCCATATAACAACCCTCAGTCTTGAATGAGTTATGTGCCATTTCTACATTAGACACACTTGGCCAAGTATAGAGAACATGAAATTAGTTCTTCTTTCAGATTTTGTGATTGCAGCGATAAACCCAGAAGAGTCCATGAGAAACATCAATTTAGCCAACATCAGACTTCGGTATAGACATGTGCTAAATAGCAATTTAAAAGCATTAACAGATCACTGTCTTGTTGACTAGAAGGCTTTCTTAACAATTGCTAAATGCTTGTTATTTTTAGGTATTATGTAAAATACAGTTAAACTTAACAGCCTTAGGCAGTATACGGTGTTATTTTTATCCACTAGAGGAAACCAAGGCTCAGGAACGCTGTATAACATTGCCAAAACCACATAAAAAATGGTAAAGCAGAGCCTGATTTTTTAGCCCTTTGGCTATCTTGTGTCCCTCGCACATTTTCCTTAAACATATACCCTGAAACATATAAAAATGTTTCATCTAAATTCACATTTCACCTGAAAAAAGTTTGACCCGAAACGTTTAGTTATTTCTTTGGTTGGAAAAAATAAAATCCATTTGCTTGTCCACTGATAAGACCCCTCCTATCTTTCTACAGAAAGCACATGAACCAAGATCTGTGCAACCCCCACCCCTCCCTGCAACCTGATGTTGACTTTTCTAAGCCACTTGGTTTTCCAGTGGTTTCTGGAATTCCCTTGTGTTAGACTCTTAACTCGAGAGCCTCTGCACACACAGCAGGAGGAAATGCGAATGCAGGGGTGTCTTTCAGTATAATACCAAACTGCCAAGTGGCACCTAGCTGATGTGATATGGCTGTTATTGTCACTGGTCATTCTTCATCTTGCCGTGACATGTCTAATCAACCTCTTGGATCCTTCTTATGAAAACAAAACAAAACAAAATCTGTTTTAAAGCGCTGTTGACATGGAGCAGAAGAGGAAAGACTGATGCTACAGCTTTGTCTGGCAGGGGAGCACTTTTTACTTAATCCACTCTTTATAATACTTCCTGGTTCCATTTTGGGACTATGGAAAAATCAGTGCCATCATTATTCGGTTTCGTCAGAAACTAAAGGAAAAAAATGGACTCAGGTAAACACGAATTACCTGGAGTCTAGCTCGCGACAAATTCAGTATTTTAGATAGTGGAGAAAGTGTGTACCAAGTTATGAATTTTGCACAATAGCCCTTGGAATGATGGTATTCAGTTGCAATATGAAGTTATGGAGGAAGATTCACATCAAAACATTTTGATGTGAAAATGGCTTGGATAAAATCATGATAAAAACCAGGATAGTGCTAAACACCAAGCAAGGTTCAATGGAGGCTAAACTGCTGAATGAAAGTCCATTTGCATGAACTCAGACTTGGTCACCCAATGAAACAGAAATATGGGGTTAAAGAAACTGAACTAGGAAGTATTGTAAAGCAGGTTTCCCAGTGGTAAAAGAACCTGCCTACCAATGCAGGAGACCTAGGTTCAGTCCCTGGGTCTGCAAGATCCCCTGGAGTGGGAAATGGTAACCCACTGCAGTATTCTCCCCTGGAAAATTGCATGGAGAGAGGAGCCTGACTGCTACAGTTCATAGGGTCACGAAGAGCTGGACACGACTGAGCGCAGAACACAGCACAAGTATTATAAAAGGAGCATTAATGCCAAGTGCTTCCCCACAGGACACAGCGACAGCATCGGTGTTTCCTCCTCTTCCGGTCCACGGTCAACAGTGCTGTGGCTTTATTTCCATCTGTTTAAAACTAGAGTGTACTGGTTTGTTATGCTAATATTTGCCATTGCTAGGATCAACCCTAGTTCTTAAAGCCAGCCTCAATATACTTCAAAGATCGGAGAGACCTTGGACAACCAGAGAGGAAGTCAGAAATTTTTCTGCCGAATGGTCCAAGGTCATGAATCTATTTTAATAGGAGATATGTTTTGCTTATGATAGGGACTAAACTGAAGTCTCTGAAGAATAACAACAAAAATAGTGCAAATTGTTTTCAAGGGGAATATTTATACAATTGAAAGACCACATTGTTTGCAAGAACTTCAGACGTACTTGTTACCTAGATACATATAAATAAACTGTAAATACAGGCCAACGTTGTCCCTTGAAAAGGTACTGTGAAATTATAAATCTTCTTTTCATTAAAGAACGTTTTTGCTGGGCAGTATGACTTCAAATAAATATATGTATTAAGCAATATAAGTACATTTTTCCAAAATGCTTTATGCTTTATAATTCAAATTTTTCACTAATGTTGCCTCTCAACTCCAACTAATGAGATTTAAGAAGTGATCAGAATAACCAACAAAACATGAATTCAAAGTGTTGGGAAGGGTGGATGAAATTGCTTAATGAACTAAAGAACATCAATTGCTTAATTATACAGAGTACATTGGGCTGAAACAATATCACTCAGTTTCTATTAAATCTTCCATCAGCAGAGATAGAAGCTTTCCGGCCGCTTAGACAAATGCTTTTTCCGGATTTGGTACTACTACAAGATTTTTAGATATGATTAACTTGATCTGAGCCGAACACATGAGAAACAGCAGTGACAACATTTCAAACAACCCCAGCTTCAGAGGAAAACATTTGCTGAACATTCAATAATTAACTAATTAATGGAAATATACATCATTTGTAAACACCAAAATATTTCAGAAAGTTGGTCTAAACAGTTTATGTCATGGAAGGTAACTGACTTCTGTATTTTATGGGAGGGACTATATTTCTGTTTGGAATACAAAATATTAAGCATAAAAGTCTAAAATTAAATTTATACTTAAAATATAAGCAGTCTCTACAGAGATGGTTATTTTACTATCTTTTCTAATTAATGACTATTTATAATTTTTTTTATTCTCTTTTAACAAATTATTATTCACTGTTACCTTAGTCATTGTAAGAATCAAGATGGATTATGAAAGTCATTCTCTACCATGCCCACTCAACAATATAAAACCTTTAACATGACAGCACACAATTAAATGGATTAAATGGAGGCTTTGAAATATTACAAAGCAAAATGGAAGAAAAAAAGGGTAACGTAATTATATACTATAACTTAGAACGTACATATTATTTTACAATGTATAATAATCAGATGAAAGCTAATAGGATAACTTTTTTAAAAAAACACTGAAAAAGGAAAAATAAAACATCAGACACCTCCCTTGAGCTAACCTCAGCTAGGTCTCAGGGACCACACTGATATATACACTACTATTGTCCAGTTGAACTTTCTGCAATAATAGAAATGTTCTAGAGCTGGTCAATGTGAAAGCCACTAGCCACTGGACAGATTATACTTGACTTCTCTCTGTACCAACATTGACAATGACGTTGTTGAGTGTCTGAAATACAGAACATGAGAATTCTGTCACTGTATTAGACTTTGTTGCATCAATAAACAATGCCAATTTCATAAGCGACTAAGGATTCCTTTTTGTCATGCTCTCTGCTGTTTTCATTGTATGCTCCAGGTTGAGAGGGCAGTCTCCCTCTAGCCTGCCAGCCTTATAACAGAAGAGAAGAAAAGAGAAACTGCCTGTAACCTGGGCTTTTAGAGTTTCTATTTAAAAGTAATTCATCCCACTTTCATGCACGTGTTACTGATCAAAATGACCACGGCCTCTCTTGATTTCAGCAACATGCAATATGGCCAATCTGATGTCAATGGGCCCAAGCAACAGAATCCTCCTCCAAGGAGCAGCGGCAAAAATTTTCAACAATGCTGCAATCTACTACAAGACTAAAATTTTGAATTGGTCACAGAACACATGTAAAGTTATATATAGGACATTTTGCTTTTACGTGGTCCATCAATCAGCATATAAAATGCCTCGATAATAGCTCTTTCTCAGCTGCTTCCCAACAACAACAAGAAATCACCATAAAAAGCAGCAGCAATGGAAATAAGAAGAGCAGCAATGACCCCAGTGCTTCCCAAGTCCCTCCTCTAGGCCAGGTATTGTTGCAGGTACTTGATGGACACGATTTTACTGAATTCGCTTAGCAGCTACTGGAGGCTGGTGTCATTTCCCTCAACCTTCTTATGAGAGAAGAAGCTGAGGCTCAGAACCAAAGCACAAGTTTCAGGCAACCAACCGCTGTGCTCACTCTCATCACAGATGTCTCAGACAGACTGACCTCAAACCTCATTCCTATTCCACATTTCTGCACTGTTACCATACGCCTGGCATAAATGCTGCTCTTCAGCAATTGTAATATCAGTATTGAGAGGCTGCTCCAGGACAAACTTGACCTGGTAACCCCACCACTCTACAGTCCTTATCCTGCACCGCTCTACACTTCCATGCTCAGCTGCCCTCAATGTAACCTATCTGGCCCCAGCAGGAAGACAATCTTCTCATGACCTTTCTTGGAAAATGTGCACTTTGCCAGCCTATCTACCACTTTCCATTAGCTGTTCAACCTGGAATGTGGGCTGACTTCAGTTGTGGACGTCTGAACAGAGACCTAGGCAGCAGCAAACAACTGGAAACTGGAGATGTGCTCTGGAAAGACGGTGAGAGCATGGCTCTAAAGCCTCCTGCCAAAAGGAGTCAGAAGGAACGGACAAAAAGAGTTCAGGTCAAAATCGATCAATGCAGCATCTGAAAATAACTGAATGATTCTGAAGGAACAGCGGCATCAGAAATTCAAGTTAGGCAATTAAATGATGAGCAGAATGAGAAAGAGCTCTGAGAAGGAAAGTTTGAAATTCGAATCATGTATTCACCTTTCCAGAATCAGTTCTGGTAACTGAGAAGTGAAATGTGCCACAGGATACAGGTTTTTAGCACCAAATCAGCTGGTAAGCTGAATGGTTCTGATTTTAGGCATGCCCTTACGACAGAGGATGAGATGGCTGGATGGCATCACCGCCTGGATGTACATGATTTTGAGTAAGCTCCGGAAGTTGGTGATGGACAGGGAAACCTGGCGTGCTGCAGTCCATGGGGTCGCATGGACATGGCTAAGCAAATGAACTGAACTTACCCAGACTCACAGTTCATTTTTTTTTTCTTTTTACAATTTATACTAACATTAGAAGTTAAGAACTTGTCCCCAAAGTCAGATAGACATTGGCTTGAATCCATCACTTCCAATTTGTGACAAAGCCAATGAATTCATACTCTCATGACATCAGTTTCTGTAAAGCTTCCGCATACCTATCCACAACTTTATTAGAGATTCTAACGTACTCTATTATAAATGAATAGATTGAGAAAGAAAAGAATAGAAAAGATTTTAACAATAAAACTAATAAGCTAAATCATGAGCTATATAGAAAATTCTTACACTACAAACGGAAATGATACATACATATATATTTTAAATAAACAGGAAATATTTGGGAAAGTATGACAGGCATTAAGATATTAAGGAAGTTTCAATAAATTTCAAGGAACAAATATTAAAAAGACAAGTTATTTAATAATAATGCAATTATATTTAAAACTGGTATTGGAAAAGTACTGAAAGAAAAAAAGAAATTTGAGAGACTGAAAAAAATCAAATTATTTAAAGTAATTAGCCTCCAATTAGAATAAGTTAATTAATTTAAAAAATCAACTTATACTCCTATATTACTCATAATAGAAATTATATAAAATTTATAAATGAACAGCAATGAAAGACCATATATCAAAACACAGGGACTGCAACTAAACATAAATAAATGTATTAATTTAATGCATTCATTCAAAATATTCGAAAGAAATTGATTTTAAAAGGTCCCTTAAAAAACTAGAAAAAGAAAAACAGACTAACATTAAGAGAATAAAAGAAGTGAAATAATAAAGGGCAGAAATTAATGATACAGATAACAAAAAAAGATTAGAGGGATGAGAATACCAAAAATTCCTCTGGGAAAGAGAAAAATAGTAATAAACAAAGTAACAGAAATTGATAATGGTAAAAAATGAAAAATAAATAAAATTCTCAGGAAAAAAGTACGGTGCCAGTTAGAAATGCAGTTGAGTTTCTTAAAGTATTAAGAGAATATACTGTTATTGACTTTATGAAAATTGGCTTTAAAAAAAAATAGAAGGGCTAAATACATGCAGAATCATTGAAGGAAATAAGTGAGTAATCTAAAGTTACTGAAGTAACTCTACAAATCAATGTTGGTATGACCGAGCTTAAAATGAATTAAAACTACCATATATAATAAACAAAATAAAAATTAAAAATTGATTACTATGTGGAAAAGTCATCTGTTAAAAAGCTTAAAAATCTATGATCAACAGTATATATATTTTGTTGACAGATAATGTGCAGTAATAAAAGGGCATAATATATTTAAGAATGAAAAACGTAAGTTCAAGATAGTGGCTACCTCTAGGTTCACTCTTCTCAAAAACAATAATGGAGTTGGGAAGGAGTAGCATTAATAACGGGCTGGGCTTCCCATGTGGTACTAGTGGTAAAGAACCCACCTGCCAATGCACGAGATGTAAGACATATGGGTTCGATCCCTGGGTCAGGAAGATCCCCTGGAGGAGGGCACAGCAACCCACTCCAGTATTCTTCCCCGGAGAATCCCATGGACAGAAGACCCTGGCGGGTTACCATCCATAGCGTACCAAAGAGTCGGGCATGGCTGAACTGACTTAGCACACATGTAGAGTAACTGGCTATGGAGGCTCAGCTAATTCTGAAAAGTTACAGTAGAGCAGGTCAGTATAACACAAAGCTTTTTTTTTTTTTTAAGGCTAACAAAATGAAAAATTATTTGTCGAATTTGATTAAGAAAAAAATGAAGACAGAATTAACAAGGCTGAAAGACATGAGACCTAAATACTTAGGTAAGTCCCATAGTTTCAGATATGAGTTGAATTTGTTCCCTCACAAATTCATATGATGAAATTAAGCCCCAGTATCTCAGCCTTTTTCAGCGAACAATGCAAAGAAACAGAGGAAAACAATAGAATGAGAAAGACTACAGATGTCTTCGAGAAAATTAGAGACACCAAAAGAACATTTCAAGCAAAGATGGGCACTAAAGGACAAAAACAGAAGCAGAAGATATTAAGAATGGGTGGTATGAACACACAAAAGAATTGTACAAAAAAGAACTTAATGGCCTGGATAATCATGATTGTGTGATCATTTAGCTAGAGCCAGACATCTTGGAGTACAAAGTCAAGTGGACCTTAGGAAGCATTAATGCAAACAAAGCTAGTGGAAGTGATAGAATTTTAGCTGAGCTATTTCAAATCCTAAAAGATGATGCTGTGAAAGTGCTGTACTCAATATACCAGCAAATTTGGAAAAACTCAGCAGTGGCCATAGGACTGGAAAAGGTCAGTTTTCATTCCAATCCCACAGAAAGTCAATGACAAACGATGTTCCAGTTACCCCACAATTGGACTCATTTCACATGTTAGAAAAGTAATGTTCAAAATCCATCAAGCTAGGCTTCAGCAATATGTGAATTAAGAACATCCAAATGTACAAGCTGGATTTAGAAAAGGCAGTGGAACCAAGGATAAAGTTGCCAACATCTGTTGGCTCATAGAAAAAGCTAGAGAATTTCAGAAAAACATCTAGTTCTGCTTCACTGACTATACTAAACACCTGGACTGTATAAATCACAAAAAACAGGGCAATTCTTAAACAGATGGAATACCAGGCCACATTACCTGCCTCCTGACAAACCAGTAAGCAGGTCAAGAAGCAACAATTAGAACTGGACATGGAACAACAGACTAGTTCCAAATTGAGTAAGGAGTACGTCAAGGCTATATATTCTCACCCTGCTTATTTAACTTATATGCAGAGTATATCATGTGAGATGCTGGACTGGATGAAGCACAGGCTGGAATCAAGATTGCAGGAAGAAATATACATAACTTCAGACATGAGATGCTGCTGCTGCTGCTAAGTCGCTTCAGTCGTGTCCGACTCTGTGTGACCCCATGGACGGCAGCCCACCAGGCTCCCCTGTCCCTGGGATTCTCCTGGCAAGAACACTGGAGTGGGTTGCCATTTCCTTCTCCAATGCATGAAAATGAAAAGTGAAAGTGAAGTCATTCAGTCGTGTCCAACTCTTAGCGACCCCATGGACTGCAGTCTACCAGGCTCCTCCATCCATGGAATTTTCCAGGCAAGAGTACTGGAGTGGGGTGCCATTGCCTTCTCCACAGACATGAGATGACACCACCCTTACGGCAGAAAGCAAAGAGGAATTAAAGAGGCTTTTGATGAAAGTAAAAGAAGACAGTGAAAAAGCTGGCGTAAAACTCAACAGTAGGGGTGGGATGGGGAGGAGATGGGAGGGAGGTTCTAAAGGGAGGGGATATATAATACCTATGGCTGATTCATAATGAGGTTTGAGAGAAAACCACAAAAGTCTGTAAAGCAATTATCCTCAATAAAAAATAAATTAATTAAAAAAAATGAAGATCATGGCATCTGGTCCCATCACTTCATAACAAATAGATGGGGAAACAATGGAAACAGTGACAGTTTATTTTCTTGTGCTCCAAAATCACTGTGGACGGTGACAGTAGCCATGAAATAAGACACGTTTGCTCCTTGGAATAAAAGCAATGACAAACCTAGACCGAGTATTAAACAGCAGAGACATTATTTTGCCTACAAAGGTCCACAGAGTCAAAGCTATGGTTTTTCCAATAGTCATTTACGGATGTGAAAGTTGGGCAATAAAAAAGGCTGAGCACCAAAGAATTGATGGCTTTGAACCGTGGTGTTGGAGAAGATTCTTGAGAGTCCCTTGGACAGCAAGGAGATCAAACAAGCCAATTCTAAAGGAAATCAACCCTGAAAATTCATTGGAAGGACTGATACTGAATACTTTGGCCACCTGATGAGAAGAACTAACTCACTGGAAAAGACCTTGATGCTGGGCAAGACTGAAGGTAGAAGGAGAAGGGGACAATAAAGGACAAGATGGTTGGATGGCATCACTGACTCAATGCACATGAGTTTGAGCAAACTCAATCCAGCAGATGGTGAAGGACAGGGAAGCCTGGTGTGCTGAAGTTTAGGGGGTCGCAAAGAGTCAGACACAATGGAGCGACCGAACAACAACAACCACAGAATGTAACTGAATTTAGAGACAGGGCCTTTAAAAAGGTTAAGGTAAAAAGAGGTCCTCAGGTGAGTCCTAATCCAACAGGAGTGGCATTCCTGAAAGGTAAATACACACAGAGAGGGAAAGACATGGAGGCAAAGAGACAATATGGCCTCCACAAGTCAGGGCGAAATGTCTTGGAATGTAGCCAACCAACCCTGTCGGCACCTAATCTTGGACTTCTTGCCTCCCAAACTGTGATTAAATAAATTTCTGTTGCTTAAGCAACCCGGTCTGTGGTAGTTTGTTATGGTAGCCCCTGAAAACTAATACACCTGCGCAAAGGAAAACTCCATATTATTTGAGACAGTATATGTTCACTTTTCTGTCACTATAACACTTGTGAGTTCTCTAATACATTGTCATTTTATTTTGACAGACCCTTAAAAAATGTCTTAAAAGGGCAAGACATTGGATTTACTGCAAACATGTTTTAAATTATTTGAAAAATTTATAGAACTTGAGTAAAGCAGGAGGAAAACATTCTGAGATGTTCAAGTATTATTTATATAGGAAGAAAATTCAGAACACTTGTATAACTTTATTTTAAACATCTCATTCCCTAAAGAATTGAAATTTTGGTGGAATAACATTTACTGATTATTTACAGGCTGGTGCTTATTTAGGATTTATTTTGTAAAGACTGAGAGGATGAGTTCAATTCAATAAGTGATTTTGTTGCAACTTTATTATAATACAAATTTAAAAATTAAAGCTTTACTAGCTCCAACATACAAAAAAATCCAAAATCAGAAAAAAAAATCTGGCTTCTCATTGTATCCTATATATAATAAAATGAAATCATCACAACAAATTATGAATACTTCTAAGTACCCTGAGTTGCAAACAGAGCTTCCCTGGTAGCTCAGAAGATAAAGAATCTCCTGCATTGTAGGAGACCTGGATTCAATCCTGGATTCTGTTAGGAAGATCTCCTGGAGAAGGGAATGGTTATCCACTTCAGTATTCTTACCTGGAGAATTCCATAGACAGAGGAAACTGGCAGGCTATAGTCCATGGGAATCACAAAAAGTCCAACAGGACTGAGCAACTAACACTTTCACTTTTTAAAAGGGAAAACAACATTTTCTTCAAAACAGCAATTGGTAACATACACCTTCTAGGTAGATATTATAAGTCTGAGGAATTAGGAAATTAAAGGTAAGAATTGGAAATAATTGAAAACAGATGTATATCTAATTAATTTGGCCAATGCTATTATATTTATATGTCTCAGTTGGAAACTATATTGTGCTATTCTGTGCTAGATAGTTATCATATTGCATTGTTACAGGGTTAGTTTTTTGAAGAAAAAGAAATCCTCTTGATGCTGTTTTTAAATATAAGAATATGACTCTGGTCTATTTTCTTTCCTAAGGTTCTTCCTGCTTTTACTGCTTCCTGGTACTTGGATTTCTACTATTAAAAGTATGTGAAAAAAGACTTAGAAAATCTGGAAGAACATGGCTAAAGCAACATGATCATCCAATCACTGAGAGGTTAATAAAAGGGCATAGGACTAAATGCTTCAGTGTGTCTAACCTACATATGTGAGACAGAACTAAAAATCCCAGATACTCAGTGGTATTATAATGGATCAATATTTTTTTAAAACCTAAACCTGTCCCTGGCGGCTTCCCCAGTGGCTCAGTGGTGAAGAATCCGGCTGCAATGTAAGAGGTGCAGGAGACACAGGTTCGATCCCTGGGCTGGGAAGATCCCCAACCAGGAGGAGGGCATGGCAACCCACTCCAGTATTCTTGCCTGGAGAATCCCACGGACAGAGGAGCCTGCTGGGCTACAGTCCATGGTGTCGCAAAGTCCGACATGACTGAAGCGACTTAGCACACACACACCAAGCTGTCACACATCACTTATCAGCCACTAGTACCTAACTCATGTCCAACTTTCAGTTCATTTTTTATAAAGATCTATCACCATTTTAAAAATATAAATCTTAAATTATTTACAAAGATTTTTATCAGTGATAAAGATTCTATACTTGCCTTTTTATATAAATTTGGTTCAATGACAGTTATCTCAAGCCATACCTCATCTTGAGCCATATCACATTAAGTTGCTTTTTACCTTCTTACTTTTAACTTCTACTAAATCAAAGAATCCTTACTTAAACAAAGAGACCATCAGAGGAATGACTGCAAGCATTTGGCAGCTCCTGAGGATGTTGTAGATAATTAGATCAGAGAAAGGATTAAGAGGCGTTTGTCATAGACAATGATATCTAGCATTTTATCAGATGGTAAGTTATTAACTATAACATACTGAAAAAAGTAGAATGCTAAATATTTCCATAGAGAGAGAAAGGTAAACAGATTTATAAAAAGGAGCCTACTAAACTGATTGAGTATTTTTGAGTTAAGGAATGAGAACTACAAACCACTACTCCGTACTTAAACAGGCTTGGATTACAGGTGAAGCACTGATGGGGTTGGTCACAAACACCAGATGCTGTGACAGACATCTCTGTCAATTAGTTACATATGGCTCACCATTAAGAAAAAAAAAATATCATAAGGCAGGATTCTGGAGAAAGGTATCCCAACTAAACCTAAGATCAATTCAGTCATTCTGAAATCTTGTGCCATGCTAAGCCACAACACAACACAATAACTGCTTCCACAGTGAAAATAGGAAACACAGTCCTTTTCTAGAACTTGTAAATAAGTAAAAAATAAAATTCCCTATCTGTACCAAAGACAAGTCATGGGGAATAAAGAAAACTAAACAGGCGACTCAACAATACCAAGTCAAAAAGAGTTGGGACACATGAATAGTGAGAACTGAAATACATCACTCTTTTTGCAAGCTGGGCAAACTGGATGCTTTACTTTAATGAACCATGAAGAAGGACTGATTGATTATAAGGGATGTTGCCTTATGGTTTACTGTTCACAAATCACTGATCTCCTTATTGTATTGACTATATATAGTCATCAGCTTTCTCCCTCTTGCTTTTTGGGGAAAGAGTTGAAAGGACAGGTTGGAGAGAATTTTACCTCTTCAAAATTATCCTCACATATCAAAACTGACAGGCTCTTGAAGTTTAAAAGCACCTTCACAATTCCAATTTCATAGAAGCAAAAATAGAGATTTACACCAAAGAGATGACACAAATTGACCTTAAAGCCCAATGGCCTGCCAATTATAAATTACAGATTTCCAGGCCTATTTTTCTATCAACAGGATATATAAGCTAGTTATTGGCTATAAAATTAACAAGTCTATATAAATTATTATAAAAAAGAAAATCACACTCGAAAAGCTATTGTTTAAAATAATCCTCACAAGAAGCATAGTAGTCATCTCTTGTTCTTCTCTAAAATTAACTTGACATTATTATTAAACAGATTTTGAGAGACTTATTAAGCAACAAAAGAAAGTGCAATAAAATGAACAGAAAAATCATCTTAAAACAAATCATGTCATAAAATTGCTAACACAGCAGTCAGTATATTAAAAAAATACTTGTTGAAATTAGTTTCTATAAAAAGGAACTTCAAAGATAACCAATGAACAAATAAACAAATCCAATATAGCTAAGTTTTTTAAGGAAATGTATTCAGCTACAAGGTGGAGGGGCTTGGGGATGTGGGGAGCCATAACGATTTTCACCAACTTCCATGTTTTAACACTTTCCTTGGCTTCTTGTTTTTCACTGCCAATTACAGATGTGTATTTGTGCTCATAAAGGCCCATCTGTAGTATGGTTTATTTTTCCATTTTTTTCTAAAATTTCTTTGACCTTGAAATCAATTAGTTTCATTTCACAAGAAGAGTCTATGCTAATTCAATAATGTTATTTTCTAATTCAGAAATATTATAGCATTGGGAAGAATATATCACATGAAAACTAAGCAAACTTAAAAGATAATACTTTTCTGCATAATCACTCTACTGAAGTTTGTAGAAGTAAGTGAATTAAGTAAAAGCAATCAGTGGCAATTAAATTCCTATCTGTCTTTATCCTCTCAAAATAATTTGTTCTCAAGCTTAAAGTTCTAAACTTTTGTCTCTAAGATATTCAAGGTTTAAAAAAGTGTGAAGGTTAGAAATCTTAGAAAAGAGAGGCAAACATTTATGTATAGTATAATCTATATAATAGTACTTCTCGCATTTAGGGTATTTTTTTCCCCTGAAATCTATTTTAGGCCCATAATTAACAATAAAAAGGAAATTTATAGTCTTAGCAAAATTTTAAAATTATCATTTTAGTAGAAGATTTACAGAATTATAAACCACTTTAAAACAGCTCCATTCTGAAATGATGAAGGAACCCTTTCTGGTGGATATTGTCATTTCCTGCCTCACTAAAACTATTGCTTCATTAATGAACTGATAAGCATTTTAAAAAAGGATTAAAGCAAAGAAACATCACACTCAGAAATGTAAATTTGCTTACAACCTATAATCCTGCCCTACCTTTGATTTTCCTAAAGAAGACATGAATGCCTTTTTTTTTCCTTCAAGCATCAGAACTGTAGAAAAGATAAGTTTCCATAAACTTCCCAAAATTAATTAATAAATCCAAAGAAATGCTATCTTCACAGCAAAAATGATAAAGAATTTTGAATCACTTGTCCTTTATAGGAAGTAGTGCTTCTGATTGGCAAATCTGTAAGCAATTCAGCAAAGAAAATAAAACAGGTAATTACATGAACAGGATTATGAAAAATCCTACCTTTCTTTACCTAGATAAAAGTTTTTTTAAGAAATTTTCTTGAATTTTCATTTTATTTTCTATTCCACTTTGAAAAATGTATGTGTTTTTGGTGCAGCAGATAAAGAGCTAAAAGGTTTCAGTTAGAAAAACTTGGATTCCAACCCTAGCTTTGACCCATATCAGTTGTGATATCTGAACCTAAAAATATAATAATATCAAAATCAAAGGACATTTCAAAGGATTACTAAAAGCAATTAATACTATGCTATGCTTAGTGCATAGCCAACAGCTATGAATAATGTTATTATGGTAGTAATCATTCACCATCATCATCCTTATTATGGAGAATTTAGAATATCACATCTTTATAAATATATTCTACTTCTGCTCTCCAACAAGTGGTCCTATAGCACTCAAAATCTGTGACATATCCCACTACTTTTATAAAATGGATTGGGAACTTCTGAAAATATTCAGTCAAATGAAAAATATACTTTTGAACAAGTAAATGTTTAAGAGCTTAATTCTAAGAAAATTTCTTTATTGAGCCTTAGAAAACACTACAGTTTCAAATGAAGAAAAAGATAGGTCTCAAAAATGTATGTGTGATACATTTATATATGTATGTATGAGATAGAATAAAAGGGACACAGCTCATACCAACTTACTTTCTTTCAACAACATATACTGTCACTGAGCTTCCTTTATTACAGAGAAGACAGTAAGGTAAATGACTGTGGCCTCATATTTGAGAACTGTGGCAGCCAAACTGGAAAAGCACTGCGTCTAAGATAAGGCTTTTATATACGAAGTAGTTTTATCATTAAATTACTTATAAAGAGTGTACTTACACATTGCCTAAACTGGAAGCACGTGTGCGATCATGAATATTTTTCTGTATTTTGTCTGTTCATAATCTGTTCCTTATCTATAGCCATAGCCATATTAAAGCTCTTTAAAAGAGCTAGAAAGCAATTTTTTCCACCTAGATTGTTTTAATCCATAGAGGTAAATTTAACCAAAATATACAACAGTGTTAAAGAAAGTAATATTATTTAGGTAAAAATAAAATAACAATTTAGGGAATTTGCTTCAATTACATAAGAAACAGAACCTTTGTATATTTAAAGGAAAAAGAATTTTTCCTCAAGAAACAAACTAGACCACAGGAAATTCAGAATTGTTTAAGTGTAGAAAGTGAAAGTGTTAGTTGCTCAGTCTTTCTGACTCTTTGTGACCTCATGGACTGCAGGCCGCCAGGCTCCACTGTTCACGGAATTCTCTAGGCAAGAATATTAGAGTGGATTGGCCATTCCTGGAGAGGAGATCTTCCCAGCCCAGGGGTCGAACCTGGGTCTCCTGCATTGCAGGCAGATTCTTTACCATCTGAGACACCACAAAAGCCCTGTCTAAGTGTGGTGGAGCCTAATGAAAAAATAAAATGAAAGATATAGATACATATAAAAAAACAGAACAGTATTATTTATCTCACAATATATTAAACCACAAAGCCTCCATTGTAATTGGGGTATTAGACTGGCATTAATACAACAATTCAGGAGCTTTAGCAAGAAAAATGCTTGGTTGCTCAAAAATATGTTTTTAAAAGACATCTTTCCATATGTTGTAGAATTATAGAGTCTATAATACAGAAAACTAGAATGAATTCATCTATATTTTTCAGATTTTCTTGGCTTAAGGAAAGGTTATTTATCAACTGCTGTCCACCCTCTATTTTCAGCATGGACAGTTACTCTGTAAGAGATATATATGCTCAAGAGAAAATTACACAGCAGCTGCAGTCATGAAGAACTGCCCATCAGTTAGCATGGATTCCCACAGGTGACCTGACAGCCCCATTTCAATTAAAACGAAATTGAACAGCATGTATACAGCAGATTCAGATGCTCTATCACTTTTTTCTTGGATACAATCATTGGGGATAATATGTAATCCTGCTGTGAAAGGAAATAACTCAAATGCTACGTTCATGTAAAAGACCATCTATCAAAAATATCAAAAGCACTTTTACAATGCTTAACCCAAACTGTTCTAACTACCGTACAAAAAAAAAAAGGCTACTCTAAATAAGCATGAGATTAACCAGTTAGAAGCTAAAAAGCTAAGAGTGAACTCCCCCCAAAAAGATTACTCATGCTTGAAAATGAACATCTGATCGCCGACTGTCTGCTATTAACCTGATGATATACCATATTCTTAAAAAAAAAAAAAAACACTAAATACATAATAGCTATTTTTCCAGGTGACATATATAGTATGTATAGACTAGGAATTAAGATTTTTTTTAAAATCCCTGTATGAAAAGCCTTAAACCAATTATTTATCTCCTTTCTCTCTAATAGTCATTTTACCTTATTCTGGCTTAACTTTTAATAGATTAAGTTTCTGATTATATGTCCAGTTCTTGGTCAGAGCTCGGGGCTGGTGCACTGGGATGACCCAGAGGGATGGGATGGGGAGGAAGGTGGGAGGGCGGTCCAGGATGGGGGACACATGTACACCCATGGCTGATTCATGTCAATGTATGGCAAAACTACTACAATACTGTAAAGTAATCAGCCTCCAATTAAAATGAATAAATTTTTTTTAAATAATAAAATAAAATATAGACTTGCCAGGGTTTCAATTTAAATATATACCCTCTATCAAAATGGACAGTTCTCCAAACTCTATACTAATTAGAACAAGTATTAAATATGTTAGCTTTATTTGAAACAACAAAAAATGTTTCTAGATGATCAGTAACTCCTTGAGTTCTCTAACTTTTTCCACTTCTTATGCTTACTGACTTTACTCAGTCTGGTCCAAAATCCACAATGACCTTCATTCTCTGCTCTCTGCTACTCTGTTCTCCTTGAAAAAATAGCCTTGCCAACAGAATAAGAATGCATAAATTCAGTTATTCACCAGCCTATTTTATATTCATTAGTAAAAATAAATGAAATCAACACTCTCTACTATGACTTAATGAACAGCATCAACTTTAGCAAGAAGCTCTTTGCAAGTTTCCAAACCCAGATGAACTAGTTTCTATACCAAACAAATTTTCGCATTTGTTTTGTTTCCCTGATTGTTAAATCATATTAAGGCATCACACAGGAAGCTCATGGGAACCCAATTCCCCATTCACCTTCCTATTAGTTGATGACAGCAAATAGGATGGTATTAAAATGCTGGAAATATTCCCTAATGGTGGTTTAAAAACAATAACAGAATTATCATTCTATCTCTATATCTGTAGGAAAACAAGTGAGAATAGTTCTTGCTTCATAAAGCTTTGGAATGGCTAAATCAGATAACTTCAGTATATTTTAGTATAATTACCTAACTAGAATGTAATCTATACAGTTTCTTACCATCAGATCTGAGTTATAGCAAATCCTTTTATGGGGAGACTTTAGATGAAGGCAAGAAAAAAGACCAAGAGTTAAAGATCAGGGGAGGTCATAAGGTAGAAATTTTCCCAGGAAACATAATTATCCCAAAACATCCATCAAGAAACTGTTAGGGCACCTCACAATATACCAACCACCAGAAGTAAGAAGAAAATATGAAACACTTCTGATCCTCAAGTTTCTTACAATCTAACCAGAAAGAGACCAATCTACATCAATCTACTATCTGGAGGCATCGCTGAAATGAAAGGAGCAAATGAAGTTAGAGGGCTGATCAGTAGAAGAGGTTCTTGGTGTTAAAGAGGCAAGAACAGTGGCGAGAATCCTATGCTACTCAAACTGCTACACATTTAAGTATTATTCCCAATTCTAGTC